>NW_027457132.1:0-175387 GCF_040206685.1 Ascaphus truei | reverse complement strand
ACCTGTAACGCGCACCCTACTCTATGCTCACAGTACCCAGATTCTGTGCCTGGGTACCTGTAACGCTCACCCTACTCTATGCTCACAGTACCCAGATTCTGTGCCCGGGTACCTGTAACGCGCACCCTACTCTATGCTCACAGTACCCAGATTCTGTGCCCGGGTACCTGTAACGCGCACCCTACTCTATGCTCACAGTACCCAGATTCTGTGCCCGGGTACCTGTAATGCTCCCCTACTCTATGCTCACAGTACCCAGATTCTGTGCCCGGGTACCTGTAACGCTCCCCTACTCTATGCTTACAGTACCCAGATTCTGTGCCCGGGTACCTGTAACGCGCACCCTACTCTATGCTCACAGTACCCAGATTCTGTGCCCGGGTACCTGTAATGCTCCCCTACTCTATGCTCACAGTACCCAGATTCTGTGCCCGGGTACCTGTAACGCTCCCTACTCTATGCTCACAGTACCCAGATTCTGTGCCCGGGTACCTGTAACGCTCCCCTACTCTATGCTCACAGTACCCAGATTCTGTGCCCGGGTACCTGTAACGCTCCCCTACTCTATGCTCACAGTACCCAGATTCTGTGCCCGGGTACCTGTAACGCTCACCCTACTCTATGCTCACAGTACCCAGATTCTGTGCCCGGGTACCTGTAATGCTCCCCTACTCTATGCTCACAGTACCCAGATTCTGTGCCCGGGTACCTGTAACGCGCACCCTACTCTATGCTCACAGTACCCAGATTCTGTGCCCGGGTACCTGTAACGCTCACCCTACTCTATGCTCACAGTACCCAGATTCTGTGCCCGGGTACCTGTAACGCTCACCCTACTCTATGCTCACAGTACCCAGATTCTGTGCCCGGGTACCTGTAACGCTCACCCTACTCTATGCTCACAGTACCCAGATTCTGTGCCCGGGTACCTGTAACGCTCACCCTACTCTATGCTCACAGTACCCAGATTCTGTGCCAGGGTACCTGTAATGCTCACCCTACTCTATGCTCACAGTACCCAGATTCTGTGCCCGGGAACCTGTAACGCTCACCCTACTCTATGCTCACTGCACCCAGATTCTGTGCCCGGGTACCTGTAACGCTCACCCTACTCTATGCTCACAGTACCCAGATTCTGTGCCCGGGTACCTGTAACGCTCACCCTACTCTATGCTCACAGTACCCAGATTCTGTGCCCGGGTACCTGTAACGCTCACCCTACTCTATGCTCACAGTACCCAGATTCTGTGCCTGGGTACCTGTAACGCTCCCCTACTCTATGCTCACAGTACACAGATTCTGTGCCCGGGTACCTGTAACGCTCACCCTACTCTGCTCACAGTACCCAGATTCTGTGCCCGGGTACCTGTAACGCTCCCCTACTCTATGCTCACAGTACCCAGATTCTGTGCCAGGGTACCTGTAACGCTCACCCTACTCTATGCTCACAGTACCCAGATTCTGTGCCCGGGTACCTGTAACGCTCCCCTACTCTATGCTCACAGTACCCAGATTCTGTGCCCGGGTACCTGTAACGCTCACCCTACTCTATGCTCACAGTACCCAGATTCTGTGCCAGGGTACCTGTAACGCTCACCCTACTCTATGCTCACAGTACCCAGATTCTGTGCCCGGGTACCTGTAACGCTCCCCTACTCTATGCTCACAGTACCCAGATTCTGTGCCGGGTACCTGTAACGCGCACCCTACTCTATGCTCACAGTACCCAGATTCTGTGCCCGGGTACCTGTAACGCTCACCCTACTCTATGCTCACAGTACCCAGATTCTGTGCCTGGGTACCTGTAACGCTCACCCTACTCTATGCTCACAGTACCCAGATTCTGTGCCGGGTACCTGTAACGCTCACCCTACTCTATGCTCACAGTACCCAGATTATGTGCCCAGGTACCTGTAACGCTCACCCTACTCTATGCTCACAGTACCCAGATTCTGTGCCAGGGTACCTGTAACGCTCCCCTACTCTATGCTCACAGTACCCAGATACTGTGCCCGGGTACCTGTAACGCTCACCCTACTCTATGCTCACAGCACCCAGATTCTGTGCCCGGGTACCTGTAACGCTCCCCTACTCTATGCTCACAGTACCCAGATTCTGTGCCCGGGTACCTGTAACGCTCACCCTACTCTATGCTCACAGTACCCAGATTATGTGCCCGGGTACCTGTAACGCTCACCCTACTCTATGCTCACAGTACCCAGATTCTGTGCCCGGGTACCTGTAACACTCACCCTACTCTATGCTCACAGTACCCAGATTCTGTGCCCGGGTACCTGTAACGCTCACCCTACTCTATGCTCACAGTACCCAGATTCTGTGCCCGGGTACCTGTAACGCGCACCCTACTCTATGCTCACAGTACCCAGATTCTGTGCCCGGGTACCTGTAACGCTCACCCTACTCTATGCTCACAGTACCCAGATTCTGTGCCCGGGTACCTGTAACGCGCACCCTACTCTATGCTCACAGTACCCAGATTCTGTGCCCGGGTACCTGTAACGCTCACCCTACTCTGCTCACAGTACCCAGATTCTGTGCCCGGGTACCTGTAACGCTCACCCTACTCTATGCTCACAGTACCCAGATTCTGTGCCCGGGTACCTGTAACGCTCCCCTACTCTATGCTCACAGTACCCAGATTCTGTGCCCGGGTACCTGTAACGCTCACCCTACTCTATTCTCACAGTACCCAGATTCTGTGCCTGGGTACCTGTAATGCTCACCCTACTCTATGCTCACAGTACCCAGATTCTGTGCCCGGGGTACCTGTAACGCTCACCCTACTCTATGCTCACAGTACCCAGATTCTGTGCCTGGGTACCTGTAACGCTCACCCTACTCTATGCTCACAGTACCCAGATTCTGTGCCCGGGTACCTGTAACGCTCACCCTACTCTATGCTCACAGTACCCAGATTCTGTGCCCGGGTACCTGTAACGCTCACCCTACTCTATGCTCACAGTACCCAGATTCTGTGCCCGGGTACCTGTAACGCTCACCCTACTATATGCTCACAGTACCCAGATTCTGTGCCAGGGTACCTGTAACGCTCACCCTACTCTATGCTCACAGTACCCAGATTCTGTGCCCGGGTACCTGTAACGCTCACCCTACTCTATGCTCACAGTACCCAGATTCTGTGCCCGGGTACCTGTAACGCTCCCCTACTCTATGCTCACAGTACCCAGATTCTGTGCCCGGGTACCTGTAACGCTCACCCTACTCTATGCTCACAGTACCCAGATTCTGTGCCCGGGTACCTGTAACGCTCACCCTACTCTATGCTCACAGTACCCAGATTCTGTGCCCGGGTACCTGTAACGCTCACCCTACTCTATGCTCACAGTACCCAGATTCTGTGCCCGGGTACCTGTAACGCTCACCCTACTCTATGCTCACAGTACCCAGATTCTGTGCCCGGGTACCTGTAACGCTCACCCTACTCTATGCTCACAGTACCCAGATTCTGTGCCCGGGTACCTGTAACGCGCACCCTACTCTATGCTCACAGTACCCAGATTCTGTGCCCGGGTACCTGTAACGCTCCCCTACTCTATGCTCACAGTACCCAGATTCTGTGCCAGGGTACCTGTAACGCTCACCCTACTCTATGCTCACAGTACCCAGATTCTGTGCCCGGGTACCTGTAACGCTCCCCTACTCTATGCTCACAGTACCCAGATTCTGTGCCCGGGTACCTGTAACGCTCACCCTACTCTATGCTCACAGTACCCAGATTCTGTGCCAGGGTACCTGTAACGCTCACCCTACTCTATGCTCACAGTACCCAGATTCTGTGCCCGGGTACCTGTAACGCTCCCCTACTCTATGCTCACAGTACCCAGATTCTGTGCCCGGGTACCTGTAACGCGCACCCTACTCTATGCTCACAGTACCCAGATTCTGTGCCCGGGTACCTGTAACGCTCACCCTACTCTATGCTCACAGTACCCAGATTCTGTGCCTGGGTACCTGTAACGCTCACCCTACTCTATGCTCACAGTACCCAGATTCTGTGCCCGGGTACCTGTAACGCTCACCCTACTCTATGCTCACAGTACCCAGATTCTGTGCCCAGGTACCTGTAACGCTCACCCTACTCTATGCTCACAGTACCCAGATTCTGTGCCAGGGTACCTGTAACGCTCCCCTACTCTATGCTCACAGTACCCAGATACTGTGCCCGGGTACCTGTAACGCTCACCCTACTCTATGCTCACAGCACCCAGATTCTGTGCCCGGGTACCTGTAACGCTCCCCTACTCTATGCTCACAGTACCCAGATTCTGTGCCCGGGTACCTGTAACGCTCACCCTACTCTATGCTCACAGTACCCAGATTATGTGCCCGGGTACCTGTAACGCTCACCCTACTCTATGCTCACAGTACCCAGATTCTGTGCCCGGGTACCTGTAACACTCACCCTACTCTATGCTCACAGTACCCAGATTCTGTGCCCGGGTACCTGTAATGCTCACCCTACTCTATGCTCACAGTACCCAGATTCTGTGCCCGGGTACCTGTAACGCGCACCCTACTCTATGCTCACAGTACCCAGATTCTGTGCCCGGGTACCTGTAACGCTCACCCTACTCTATGCTCACAGTACCCAGATTCTGTGCCCGGGTACCTGTAACGCGCACCCTACTCTATGCTCACAGTACCCAGATTCTGTGCCCGGGTACCTGTAACGCTCACCCTACTCTGCTCACAGTACCCAGATTCTGTGCCCGGGTACCTGTAACGCTCACCCTACTCTATGCTCACAGTACCCAGATTCTGTGCCCGGGTACCTGTAACGCTCCCCTACTCTATGCTCACAGTACCCAGATTCTGTGCCCGGGTACCTGTAACGCTCACCCTACTCTATTCTCACAGTACCCAGATTCTGTGCCTGGGTACCTGTAACGCTCACCCTACTCTATGCTCACAGTACCCAGATTCTGTGCCCGGGTGCCTGTAACGCTCACCCTACTCTATGCTCACAGTACCCAGATTCTGTGCCTGGGTACCTGTAACGCTCACCCTACTCTATGCTCACAGTACCCAGATTCTGTGCCCGGGTACCTGTAACGCTCACCCTACTCTATGCTCACAGTACCCAGATTCTGTGCCCGGGTACCTGTAACGCTCACCCTACTCTATGCTCACAGTACCCAGATTCTGTGCCCGGGTACCTGTAACGCTCACCCTACTCTATGCTCACAGTACCCAGATTCTGTGCCAGGGTACCTGTAACGCTCACCCTACTCTATGCTCACAGTACCCAGATTCTGTGCCCGGGTACCTGTAACGCTCACCCTACTCTATGCTCACAGTATCCAGATTCTGTGCCCGGGTACCTGTAACGCTCACCCTACTCTATGCTCACAGTACCCAGATTCTGTGCCCGGGTACCTGTAACGCTCACCCTACTCTATGCTCACAGTACCCAGATTCTATGCCCGGGTACCTGTAACGCTCACCCTACTCTGCTCACAGTACCCAGATTCTGTGCCCGGGCACCTGTAACGCTCACCCTACTCTATGCTCACAGTACCCAGATTCTGTGCCCGGGTACCTGTAACGCTCACCCTACTCTCTATGCTCACAGTACCCAGATTCTGTGCCCAGGTACCTGTAACGCTCACCCTACTCTATGCTCACAGTACCCAGATTCTGTGCCCGGGTACCTGTAACGCTCACCCTACTCTGCTCACAGTACCCAGATTCTGTGCCCGGGTACCTGTAACGCTCACCCTACTCTATGCTCACAGCACCCAGATTCTGTGCCCGGGTACCTGTAACGCTCCCCTACTCTATGCTCACAGTACCCAGATTCTGTGCCCGGGTACCTGTAACGCTCACCCTACTCTATGCTCACAGTACCCAGATTCTGTGCCTGGGTACCTGTAACGCTCACCCTACTCTATGCTCACAGTACCCAGATTCTGTGCCCGGGTACCTGTAACGCTCACCCTACTCTATGCTCACAGTACCCAGATTCTGTGCCCGGGTACCTGTAACGCTCACCCTACTCTATGCTCACAGTACCCAGATTCTGTGCCCGGGTACCTGTAACGCTCCCCTACTCTATGCTCACAGTACCCAGATTCTGTGCCCGGGTACCTGTAACGCTCCCCTACTCTATGCTCACAGTACCCAGATTCTGTGCCAGGGTACCTGTAACGCGCACCCTACTCTATGCTCACAGTACCCAGATTCTGTGCCCGGGTACCTGTAACGCTCACCCTACTCTATGCTCACAGTACCCAGATTCTGTGCCCGGGGTACCTGTAACGCTCACCCTACTCTATGCTCACAGTACCCAGATTCTGTGCCTGGGTACCTGTAACGCTCACCCTACTCTATGCTCACAGTACCCAGATTCTGTGCCCGGGTACCTGTAACGCTCACCCTACTCTATGCTCACAGTACCCAGATTCTGTGCCCCGGTACCTGTAACGCTCACCCTACTCTATGCTCACAGTACCCAGATTCTGTGCCCGGGTACCTGTAACGCGCACCCTACTCTATGCTCACAGTACCCAGATTCTGTGCCCGGGTACCTGTAACGCGCACCCTACTCTATGCTCACAGTACCCAGATTCTGTGCCTGGGTACCTGTAACGCTCACCCTACTCTATGCTCACAGTACCCAGATTCTGTGCCCGGGTACCTGTAACGCGCACCCTACTCTATGCTCACAGTACCCAGATTCTGTGCCCGGGTACCTGTAACGCGCACCCTACTCTATGCTCACAGTACCCAGATTCTGTGCCCGGGTACCTGTAATGCTCCCCTACTCTATGCTCACAGTACCCAGATTCTGTGCCCGGGTACCTGTAACGCTCCCCTACTCTATGCTTACAGTACCCAGATTCTGTGCCCGGGTACCTGTAACGCGCACCCTACTCTATGCTCACAGTACCCAGATTCTGTGCCCGGGTACCTGTAATGCTCCCCTACTCTATGCTCACAGTACCCAGATTCTGTGCCCGGGTACCTGTAACGCTCCCCTACTCTATGCTCACAGTACCCAGATTCTGTGCCCGGGTACCTGTAACGCTCCCCTACTCTATGCTCACAGTACCCAGATTCTGTGCCCGGGTACCTGTAACGCTCCCCTACTCTATGCTCACAGTACCCAGATTCTGTGCCCGGGTACCTGTAACGCTCACCCTACTCTATGCTCACAGTACCCAGATTCTGTGCCCGGGTACCTGTAATGCTCCCCTACTCTATGCTCACAGTACCCAGATTCTGTGCCCGGGTACCTGTAACGCGCACCCTACTCTATGCTCACAGTACCCAGATTCTGTGCCCGGGTACCTGTAACGCTCACCCTACTCTATGCTCACAGTACCCAGATTCTGTGCCCGGGTACCTGTAACGCGCACCCTAATCTATGCTCACAGTACCCAGATTCTGTGCCCGGGTACCTGTAACGCTCCCCTACTCTATGCTCACAGTACCCAGAATCTGTGCCCGGGTACCTGTAATGCTCCCCTACTCTATGCTCACAGTACCCAGAATCTGTGCCCGGGTACCTGTAACGCTCACCTACTCTATGCTCACAGTACCCAGATTCTGTGCCCGGGTACCTGTAACGCTCACCCTACTCTATGCTCACAGTACCCAGATTCTGTGCCCGGGTACCTGTAACGCTCACCCTACTCTATGCTCACAGTACCCAGATTCTGTGCCCGGGTACCTGTAACGCTCACCCTACTCTATGCTCACAGTACCCAGATTCTGTGCCCGGGTACCTGTAACGCGCACCCTACTCTATGCTCACAGTACCCAGATTCTGTGCCCGGGTACCTGTAACGCTCACCCTACTCTATGCTCACTGCACCCAGATTCTGTGCCCGGGTACCTGTAACGCTCACCCTACTCTATGCTCACAGTACCCAGATTCTGTGCCCGGGTACCTGTAACGCTCACCCTACTCTATGCTCACAGTACCCAGATTCTGTGCCCGGGTACCTGTAACGCTCACCCTACTCTATGCTCACAGTACCCAGATTCTGTGCCTGGGTACCTGTAACGCTCCCCTACTCTATGCTCACAGTACACAGATTCTGTGCCCGGGTACCTGTAACGCTCACCCTACTCTATGCTCACAGTACCCAGATTCTGTGCCCGGGTACCTGTAACGCTCCCCTACTCTATGCTCACAGTACCCAGATTCTGTGCCCGGGTACCTGTAACTCTCACCCTACTCTATGCTCACAGTACCCAGATTCTGTGCCAGGGTACCTGTAACGCTCACCCTACTCTATGCTCACAGTACCCAGATTCTGTGCCCGGGTACCTGTAACGCTCACCCTACTCTATGCTCACAGTACCCAGATTCTGTGCCCGGGTACCTGTAACGCTCACCCTACTCTATGCTCACAGTACCCAGATTCTGTGCCCGGGTACCTGTAACGCGCACCCTACTCTATGCTCACAGTACCCAGATTCTGTGCCCGGGTACCTGTAACGCTCACCCTACTCTATGCTCACAGTACCCAGATTCTGTGCCCGGGTACCTGTAACGCGCACCCTACTCTATGCTCACAGTACCCAGATTCTGTGCCAGGGTACCTGTAACGCTCACCCTACTCTATGCTCACAGTACCCAGATTCTGTGCCCGGGTACCTGTAACGCTCACCCTACTCTATGCTCACAGTACCCAGATTCTCTGCCAGGGTACCTGTAACGCTCACCCTACTCTATGCTCACAGTACCCAGATTCTGTGCCCGGGTACCTGTAATGCTCCCCTACTCTATGCTCACAGTACCCAGATTCTGTGCCCGGGTACCTGTAACGCGCACCCTACTCTATGCTCACAGTACCCAGAATCTGTGCCCGGGTACCTGTAACGCTCACCCTACTCTATGCTCACAGCACCCAGATTCTGTGCCCGGGTACCTGTAACGCTCACCCTACTCTATGCTCACAGTACCCAGATTCTGTGCCCGGGTACCTGTAACGCTCACCCTACTCTATGCTCACAGTACCCAGATTCTGTGCCCGGGTACCTGTAACGCTAACCCTACTCTATGCTCACAGTACCCAGATTCTGTGCCCGGGTACCTGTAACGCGCACCCTACTCTATGCTCACAGTACCCAGATTCTGTGCCCGGGTACCTGTAACGCTCACCCTACTCTATGCTCACAGTACCCAGATTCTGTGCCCGGGTACCTGTAACGCGCACCCTACTCTATGCTCACAGTACCCAGATTCTGTGCCCGGGTACCTGTAACGCTCACCCTACTCTATGCTCACAGTACCCAGATTCTGTGCCCGGGTACCTGTAACGCGCACCCTACTCTATGCTCACAGTACCCAGATTCTGTGCCCGGGTACCTGTAACGCTCACCCTACTCTGCTCACAGTACCCAGATTCTGTGCCCGGGTACCTGTAACGCTCACCCTACTCTATGCTCACAGTACCCAGATTCTGTGCCCGGGTACCTGTAACGCTCCCCTACTCTATGCTCACAGTACCCAGATTCTGTGCCCGGGTACCTGTAACGCTCACCCTACTCTATTCTCACAGTACCCAGATTCTGTGCCTGGGTACCTGTAATGCTCACCCTACTCTATGCTCACAGTACCCAGATTCTGTGCCCGGGTACCTGTAACGCTCACCCTACTCTATGCTCACAGTACCCAGATTCTGTGCCTGGGTACCTGTAACGCTCACCCTACTCTATGCTCACAGTACCCAGATTCTGTGCCCGGGTACCTGTAACGCTCACCCTACTCTATGCTCACAGTACCCAGATTCTGTGCCCGGGTACCTGTAACGCTCACCCTACTCTATGCTCACAGTACCCAGATTCTGTGCCCGGGTACCTGTAACGCTCACCCTACTCTATGCTCACAGTACCCAGATTCTGTGCCAGGGTACCTGTAACGCTCACCCTACTCTATGCTCACAGTACCCAGATTCTGTGCCCGGGTACCTGTAACGCTCACCCTACTCTATGCTCACAGTACCCAGATTATGTGCCCGGGTACCTGTAACGCTCCCCTACTCTATGCTCACAGTACCCAGATTCTGTGCCCGGGTACCTGTAACGCTCCCCTACTCTATGCTCACAGTACCCAGATTCTGTGCCCGGGTACCTGTAACGCTCACCCTACTCTATGCTCACAGTACCCAGATTCTGTGCCCGGGTACCTGTAACGCTCACCCTACTCTATGCTCACAGTACCCAGATTCTGTGCCCGGGTACCTGTAACGCTCACCCTACTCTATGCTCACAGTACCCAGATTCTGTGCCCGGGTACCTGTAACGCTCACCCTACTCTATGCTCACAGTACCCAGATTCTGTGCCCGGGTACCTGTAACGCGCACCCTACTCTATGCTCACAGTACCCAGATTCTGTGCCCGGGTACCTGTAACGCTCCCCTACTCTATGCTCACAGTACCCAGATTCTGTGCCAGGGTACCTGTAACGCTCACCCTACTCTATGCTCACAGTACCCAGATTCTGTGCCCGGGTACCTGTAACGCTCCCCTACTCTATGCTCACAGTACCCAGATTCTGTGCCCGGGTACCTGTAACGCTCACCCTACTCTATGCTCACAGTACCCAGATTCTGTGCCAGGGTACCTGTAACGCTCACCCTACTCTATGCTCACAGTACCCAGATTCTGTGCCCGGGTACCTGTAACGCTCCCCTACTCTATGCTCACAGTACCCAGATTCTGTGCACGGGTACCTGTAACGCGCACCCTACTCTATGCTCACAGTACCCAGATTCTGTGCCCGGGTACCTGTAACGCTCACCCTACTCTATGCTCACAGTACCCAGATTCTGTGCCTGGGTACCTGTAACGCTCCCCTACTCTATGCTCACAGTACCCAGATTCTGTGCCCGGGTACCTGTAACGCGCACCCTACTCTATGCTCACAGTACCCAGATTCTGTGCCCGGGTACCTGTAACGCTCACCCTACTCTATGCTCACAGTACCCAGATTCTGTGCCCAGGTACCTGTAACGCTCACCCTACTCTATGCTCACAGTACCCAGATTCTGTGCCAGGGTACCTGTAACGCTCCCCTACTCTATGCTCACAGTACCCAGATACTGTGCCCGGGTACCTGTAACACTCACCCTACTCTATGCTCACAGCACCCAGATTCTGTGCCCGGGTACCTGTAACGCTCCCCTACTCTATGCTCACAGTACCCAGATTCTGTGCCCGGGTACCTGTAACGCTCACCCTACTCTATGCTCACAGTACCCAGATTATGTGCCCGGGTACCTGTAACGCTCACCCTACTCTATGCTCACAGTACCCAGATTCTGTGCCCGGGTACCTGTAACACTCACCCTACTCTATGCTCACAGTACCCAGATTCTGTGCCCGGGTACCTGTAATGCTCACCCTACTCTATGCTCACAGTACCCAGATTCTGTTCCCGGGTACCTGTAACGCGCACCCTACTCTATGCTCACAGTACCCAGATTCTGTGCCCGGGTACCTGTAACGCTCACCCTACTCTATGCTCACAGTACCCAGATTCTGTGCCCGGGTACCTGTAACGCGCACCCTACTCTATGCTCACAGTACCCAGATTCTGTGCCCGGGTACCTGTAACGCTCACCCTACTCTGCTCACAGTACCCAGATTCTGTGCCCGGGTACCTGTAACGCTCACCCTACTCTATGCTCACAGTACCCAGATTCTGTGCCCGGGTACCTGTAACGCTCCCCTACTCTATGCTCACAGTACCCAGATTCTGTGCCCGGGTACCTGTAACGCTCACCCTACTCTATTCTCACAGTACCCAGATTCTGTGCCTGGGTACCTGTAACGCTCACCCTACTCTATGCTCACAGTACCCAGATTCTGTGCCCGGGTGCCTGTAACGCTCACCCTACTCTATGCTCACAGTACCCAGATTCTGTGCCCGGGTACCTGTAACGCTCACCCTACTCTATGCTCACAGTACCCAGATTCTGTGCCCGGGTACCTGTAACGCTCACCCTACTCTATGCTCACAGTACCCAGATTCTGTGCCCGGGTACCTGTAACGCTCACCCTACTCTATGCTCACAGTACCCAGATTCTGTGCCCGGGTACCTGTAACGCTCACCCTACTCTATGCTCACAGTACCCAGATTCTGTGCCAGGGTACCTGTAACGCTCACCCTACTCTATGCTCACAGTACCCAGATTCTGTGCCCGGGTACCTGTAACGCTCACCCTACTCTATGCTCACAGTATCCAGATTCTGTGCCCGGGTACCTGTAACGCTCACCCTACTCTATGCTCACAGTACCCAGATTCTGTGCCCGGGTACCTGTAACGCTCACCCTACTCTATGCTCACAGTACCCAGATTCTATGCCCGGGTACCTGTAACGCTCACCCTACTCTGCTCACAGTACCCAGATTCTGTGCCCGGGCACCTGTAACGCTCACCCTACTCTATGCTCACAGTACCCAGATTCTGTGCCCGGGTACCTGTAACGCTCACCCTACTCTATGCTCACAGTACCCAGATTCTGTGCCCAGGTACCTGTAACGCTCACCCTACTCTATGCTCACAGTACCCAGATTCTGTGCCCGGGTACCTGTAACGCTCACCCTACTCTGCTCACAGTACCCAGATTCTGTGCCCGGGTACCTGTAACGCTCACCCTACTCTATGCTCACAGCACCCAGATTCTGTGCCCGGGTACCTGTAACGCTCCCCTACTCTATGCTCACAGTACCCAGATTCTGTGCCCGGGTACCTGTAACGCTCACCCTACTCTATGCTCACAGTACCCAGATTCTGTGCCTGGGTACCTGTAACGCTCACCCTACTCTATGCTCACAGTACCCAGATTCTGTGCCCGGGTACCTGTAACGCTCACCCTACTCTATGCTCACAGTACCCAGATTCTGTGCCCGGGTACCTGTAACGCTCACCCTACTCTATGCTCACAGTACCCAGATTCTGTGCCCGGGTACCTGTAACGCTCCCCTACTCTATGCTCACAGTACCCAGATTCTGTGCCCGGGTACCTGTAACGCTCCCCTACTCTATGCTCACAGTACCCAGATTCTGTGCCAGGGTACCTGTAACGCGCACCCTACTCTATGCTCACAGTACCCAGATTCTGTGCCCGGGTACCTGTAACGCTCACCCTACTCTATGCTCACAGTACCCAGATTCTGTGCCCGGGTACCTGTAACGCTCACCCTACTCTATGCTCACAGTACCCAGATTCTGTGCCTGGGTACCTGTAACGCTCACCCTACTCTATGCTCACAGTACCCAGATTCTGTGCCCGGGTACCTGTAACGCTCACCCTACTCTATGCTCACAGTACCCAGATTCTGTGCCCCGGTACCTGTAACGCTCACCCTACTCTATGCTCACAGTACCCAGATTCTGTGCCCGGGTACCTGTAACGCGCACCCTACTCTATGCTCACAGTACCCAGATTCTGTGCCCGGGTACCTGTAACGCGCACCCTACTCTATGCTCACAGTACCCAGATTCTGTGCCTGGGTACCTGTAACGCTCACCCTACTCTATGCTCACAGTACCCAGATTCTGTGCCCGGGTACCTGTAACGCGCACCCTACTCTATGCTCACAGTACCCAGATTCTGTGCCCGGGTACCTGTAACGCGCACCCTACTCTATGCTCACAGTACCCAGATTCTGTGCCCGGGTACCTG
Source organism: Ascaphus truei (assembly GCF_040206685.1). Lineage (NCBI taxonomy): Eukaryota > Metazoa > Chordata > Amphibia > Anura > Ascaphidae > Ascaphus > Ascaphus truei. The sequence continues at coordinate 161,699 of NW_027457132.1, read as the reverse complement.
TAATGCTCCCCTACTCTATGCTCACAGTACCCAGATTCTGTGCCCGGGTACCTGTAACGCTCCCCTACTCTATGCTTACAGTACCCAGATTCTGTGCCCGGGTACCTGTAACGCGCACCCTACTCTATGCTCACAGTACCCAGATTCTGTGCCCGGGTACCTGTAATGCTCCCCTACTCTATGCTCACAGTACCCAGATTCTGTGCCCGGGTACCTGTAACGCTCCCCTACTCTATGCTCACAGTACCCAGATTCTGTGCCCGGGTACCTGTAACGCTCCCCTACTCTATGCTCACAGTACCCAGATTCTGTGCCCGGGTACCTGTAACGCTCCCCTACTCTATGCTCACAGTACCCAGATTCTGTGCCCGGGTACCTGTAACGCTCACCCTACTCTATGCTCACAGTACCCAGATTCTGTGCCCGGGTACCTGTAATGCTCCCCTACTCTATGCTCACAGTACCCAGATTCTGTGCCCGGGTACCTGTAACGCGCACCCTACTCTATGCTCACAGTACCCAGATTCTGTGCCCGGGTACCTGTAACGCTCACCCTACTCTATGCTCACAGTACCCAGATTCTGTGCCCGGGTACCTGTAACGCGCACCCTAATCTATGCTCACAGTACCCAGATTCTGTGCCCGGGTACCTGTAACGCTCCCCTACTCTATGCTCACAGTACCCAGATTCTGTGCCCGGGTACCTGTAACGCTCCCCTACTCTATGCTCACAGTACCCAGATTCTGTGCCCGGGTACCTGTAACGCGCACCCTACTCTATGCTCACAGTACCCAGATTCTGTGCCCGGGTACCTGTAACGCTCACCCTACTCTATGCTCACAGTACCCAGATTCTGTGCCTGGGTACCTGTAACGCTCACCCTACTCTATGCTCACAGTACCCAGATTCTGTGCCCGGGTACCTGTAACGCTCACCCTACTCTATGCTCACAGTACCCAGATTCTGTGCCCAGGTACCTGTAACGCTCACCCTACTCTATGCTCACAGTACCCAGATTCTGTGCCAGGGTACCTGTAACGCTCCCCTACTCTATGCTCACAGTACCCAGATACTGTGCCCGGGTACCTGTAACGCTCACCCTACTCTATGCTCACAGCACCCAGATTCTGTGCCCGGGTACCTGTAACGCTCCCCTACTCTATGCTCACAGTACCCAGATTCTGTGCCCGGGTACCTGTAACGCTCACCCTACTCTATGCTCACAGTACCCAGATTATGTGCCCGGGTACCTGTAACGCTCACCCTACTCTATGCTCACAGTACCCAGATTCTGTGCCCGGGTACCTGTAACACTCACCCTACTCTATGCTCACAGTACCCAGATTCTGTGCCCGGGTACCTGTAATGCTCACCCTACTCTATGCTCACAGTACCCAGATTCTGTGCCCGGGTACCTGTAACGCGCACCCTACTCTATGCTCACAGTACCCAGATTCTGTGCCCGGGTACCTGTAACGCTCACCCTACTCTATGCTCACAGTACCCAGATTCTGTGCCCGGGTACCTGTAACGCGCACCCTACTCTATGCTCACAGTACCCAGATTCTGTGCCCGGGTACCTGTAACGCTCACCCTACTCTGCTCACAGTACCCAGATTCTGTGCCCGGGTACCTGTAACGCTCACCCTACTCTATGCTCACAGTACCCAGATTCTGTGCCCGGGTACCTGTAACGCTCCCCTACTCTATGCTCACAGTACCCAGATTCTGTGCCCGGGTACCTGTAACGCTCACCCTACTCTATTCTCACAGTACCCAGATTCTGTGCCTGGGTACCTGTAACGCTCACCCTACTCTATGCTCACAGTACCCAGATTCTGTGCCCGGGTGCCTGTAACGCTCACCCTACTCTATGCTCACAGTACCCAGATTCTGTGCCTGGGTACCTGTAACGCTCACCCTACTCTATGCTCACAGTACCCAGATTCTGTGCCCGGGTACCTGTAACGCTCACCCTACTCTATGCTCACAGTACCCAGATTCTGTGCCCGGGTACCTGTAACGCTCACCCTACTCTATGCTCACAGTACCCAGATTCTGTGCCCGGGTACCTGTAACGCTCACCCTACTCTATGCTCACAGTACCCAGATTCTGTGCCAGGGTACCTGTAACGCTCACCCTAGTCTATGCTCACAGTACCCAGATTCTGTGCCCGGGTACCTGTAACGCTCACCCTACTCTATGCTCACAGTATCCAGATTCTGTGCCCGGGTACCTGTAACGCTCACCCTACTCTATGCTCACAGTACCCAGATTCTGTGCCCGGGTACCTGTAACGCTCACCCTACTCTATGCTCACAGTACCCAGATTCTATGCCCGGGTACCTGTAACGCTCACCCTACTCTGCTCACAGTACCCAGATTCTGTGCCCGGGCACCTGTAACGCTCACCCTACTCTATGCTCACAGTACCCAGATTCTGTGCCCGGGTACCTGTAACGCTCACCCTACTCTATGCTCACAGTACCCAGATTCTGTGCCCAGGTACCTGTAACGCTCACCCTACTCTATGCTCACAGTACCCAGATTCTGTGCCCGGGTACCTGTAACGCTCACCCTACTCTGCTCACAGTACCCAGATTCTGTGCCCGGGTACCTGTAACGCTCACCCTACTCTATGCTCACAGCACCCAGATTCTGTGCCCGGGTACCTGTAACGCTCCCCTACTCTATGCTCACAGTACCCAGATTCTGTGCCCGGGTACCTGTAACGCTCACCCTACTCTATGCTCACAGTACCCAGATTCTGTGCCTGGGTACCTGTAACGCTCACCCTACTCTATGCTCACAGTACCCAGATTCTGTGCCCGGGTACCTGTAACGCTCACCCTACTCTATGCTCACAGTACCCAGATTCTGTGCCCGGGTACCTGTAACGCTCACCCTACTCTATGCTCACAGTACCCAGATTCTGTGCCCGGGTACCTGTAACGCTCCCCTACTCTATGCTCACAGTACCCAGATTCTGTGCCCGGGTACCTGTAACGCTCCCCTACTCTATGCTCACAGTACCCAGATTCTGTGCCAGGGTACCTGTAACGCGCACCCTACTCTATGCTCACAGTACCCAGATTCTGTGCCCGGGTACCTGTAACGCTCACCCTACTCTATGCTCACAGTACCCAGATTCTGTGCCCGGGTACCTGTAACGCTCACCCTACTCTATGCTCACAGTACCCAGATTCTGTGCCTGGGTACCTGTAACGCTCACCCTACTCTATGCTCACAGTACCCAGATTCTGTGCCCGGGTACCTGTAACGCTCACCCTACTCTATGCTCACAGTACCCAGATTCTGTGCCCCGGTACCTGTAACGCTCACCCTACTCTATGCTCACAGTACCCAGATTCTGTGCCCGGGTACCTGTAACGCGCACCCTACTCTATGCTCACAGTACCCAGATTCTGTGCCCGGGTACCTGTAACGCGCACCCTACTCTATGCTCACAGTACCCAGATTCTGTGCCTGGGTACCTGTAACGCTCACCCTACTCTATGCTCACAGTACCCAGATTCTGTGCCCGGGTACCTGTAACGCGCACCCTACTCTATGCTCACAGTACCCAGATTCTGTGCCCGGGTACCTGTAACGCGCACCCTACTCTATGCTCACAGTACCCAGATTCTGTGCCCGGGTACCTGTAATGCTCCCCTACTCTATGCTCACAGTACCCAGATTCTGTGCCCGGGTACCTGTAACGCTCCCCTACTCTATGCTTACAGTACCCAGATTCTGTGCCCGGGTACCTGTAACGCGCACCCTACTCTATGCTCACAGTACCCAGATTCTGTGCCCGGGTACCTGTAATGCTCCCCTACTCTATGCTCACAGTACCCAGATTCTGTGCCCGGGTACCTGTAACGCTCCCCTACTCTATGCTCACAGTACCCAGATTCTGTGCCCGGGTACCTGTAACGCTCCCCTACTCTATGCTCACAGTACCCAGATTCTGTGCCCGGGCACCTGTAACGCTCCCCTACTCTATGCTCACAGTACCCAGATTCTGTGCCCGGGTACCTGTAACGCTCACCCTACTCTATGCTCACAGTACCCAGATTCTGTGCCCGGGTACCTGTAATGCTCCCCTACTCTATGCTCACAGTACCCAGATTCTGTGCCCGGGTACCTGTAACGCGCACCCTACTCTATGCTCACAGTACCCAGATTCTGTGCCCGGGTACCTGTAACGCTCACCCTACTCTATGCTCACAGTACCCAGATTCTGTGCCCGGGTACCTGTAACGCGCACCCTAATCTATGCTCACAGTACCCAGATTCTGTGCCCGGGTACCTGTAACGCTCCCCTACTCTATGCTCACAGTACCCAGAATCTGTGCCCGGGTACCTGTAATGCTCCCCTACTCTATGCTCACAGTACCCAGAATCTGTGCCCGGGTACCTGTAACGCTCACCCTACTCTATGCTCACAGTACCCAGATTCTGTGCCCGGGTACCTGTAACGCTCACCCTACTCTATGCTCACAGTACCCAGATTCTGTGCCCGGGTACCTGTAACGCTCACCCTACTCTATGCTCACAGTACCCAGATTCTGTGCCCGGGTACCTGTAACGCTCACCCTACTCTATGCTCACAGTACCCAGATTCTGTGCCCGGGTACCTGTAACGCGCACCCTACTCTATGCTCACAGTACCCAGATTCTGTGCCCGGGTACCTGTAACGCTCACCCTACTCTATGCTCACTGCACCCAGATTCTGTGCCCGGGTACCTGTAACGCTCACCCTACTCTATGCTCACAGTACCCAGATTCTGTGCCCGGGTACCTGTAACGCTCACCCTACTCTATGCTCACAGTACCCAGATTCTGTGCCCGGGTACCTGTAACGCTCACCCTACTCTATGCTCACAGTACCCAGATTCTGTGCCTGGGTACCTGTAACGCTCCCCTACTCTATGCTCACAGTACACAGATTCTGTGCCCGGGTACCTGTAACGCTCACCCTACTCTATGCTCACAGTACCCAGATTCTGTGCCCGGGTACCTGTAACGCTCCCCTACTCTATGCTCACAGTACCCAGATTCTGTGCCCGGGTACCTGTAACTCTCACCCTACTCTATGCTCACAGTACCCAGATTCTGTGCCAGGGTACCTGTAACGCTCACCCTACTCTATGCTCACAGTACCCAGATTCTGTGCCCGGGTACCTGTAACGCTCACCCTACTCTATGCTCACAGTACCCAGATTCTGTGCCCGGGTACCTGTAACGCTCACCCTACTCTATGCTCACAGTACCCAGATTCTGTGCCCGGGTACCTGTAACGCGCACCCTACTCTATGCTCACAGTACCCAGATTCTGTGCCCGGGTACCTGTAACGCTCACCCTACTCTATGCTCACAGTACCCAGATTCTGTGCCCGGGTACCTGTAACGCGCACCCTACTCTATGCTCACAGTACCCAGATTCTGTGCCAGGGTACCTGTAACGCTCACCCTACTCTATGCTCACAGTACCCAGATTCTGTGCCCGGGTACCTGTAACGCTCACCCTACTCTATGCTCACAGTACCCAGATTCTCTGCCAGGGTACCTGTAACGCTCACCCTACTCTATGCTCACAGTACCCAGATTCTGTGCCCGGGTACCTGTAATGCTCCCCTACTCTATGCTCACAGTACCCAGATTCTGTGCCCGGGTACCTGTAACGCGCACCCTACTCTATGCTCACAGTACCCAGAATCTGTGCCCGGGTACCTGTAACGCTCACCCTACTCTATGCTCACAGCACCCAGATTCTGTGCCCGGGTACCTGTAACGCTCACCCTACTCTATGCTCACAGTACCCAGATTCTGTGCCCGGGTACCTGTAACGCTCACCCTACTCTATGCTCACAGTACCCAGATTCTGTGCCCGGGTACCTGTAACGCTCACCCTACTCTATGCTCACAGTACCCAGATTCTGTGCCCGGGTACCTGTAACGCGCACCCTACTCTATGCTCACAGTACCCAGATTCTGTGCCCGGGTACCTGTAACGCTCACCCTACTCTATGCTCACAGTACCCAGATTCTGTGCCTGGGTACCTGTAACGCTCCCCTACTCTATGCTCACAGTACACAGATTCTGTGCCCGGGTACCTGTAACGCTCACCCTACTCTATGCTCACAGTACCCAGATTCTGTGCCCGGGTACCTGTAACGCTCCCCTACTCTATGCTCACAGTACCCAGATTCTGTGCCCGGGTACCTGTAACGCTCACCCTACTCTATGCTCACAGTACCCAGATTCTGTGCCTGGGTACCTGTAACGCTCACCCTACTCTATGCTCACAGTACCCAGATTCTGTGCCCGGGTACCTGTAACGCTCACCCTACTCTATGCTCACAGTACCCAGATTCTGTGCCCGGGTACCTGTAACGCTCACCCTACTCTATGCTCACAGTACCCAGATTCTGTGCCCGGGTACCTGTAACGCGCACCCTACTCTATGCTCACAGTACCCAGATTCTGTGCCCGGGTACCTGTAACGCTCACCCTACTCTATGCTCACAGCACCCAGATTCTGTGCCCGGGTACCTGTAACGCTCACCCTACACTATGCTCACAGTACCCAGATTCTGTGCCCGGGTACCTGTAACGCTCACCCTACTCTATGCTCACAGTACCCAGATTCTGTGCCTGGGTACCTGTAACGCTCACCCTACTCTATGCTCACAGTACCCAGATTCTGTGCCCGGGTACCTGTAACGCTCACCCTACTCTATGCTCACAGTACCCAGATTCTGTGCCCCGGTACCTGGAACGCTCACCCTACTCTATGCTCACAGTACCCAGATTCTGTGCCCGGGTACCTGTAACGCTCACCCTACTCTATGCTCACAGTACCCAGATTCTGTGCCCGGGTACCTGTAACGCTCACCCTACTCTATGCTCACAGTACCCAGATTGTGTGCCCGGGTACCTGTAACGCTCACCCTACTCTATGCTCACAGTACCCAGATTCTGTGCCCGGGTACCTGTAACGCTCACCCTACTCTATGCTCACAGTACCCAGATTCTGTGCCCGGGTACCTGTAACGCTCACCCTACTCTATGCTCACAGTACCCAGATTCTGTGCCCGGGTACCTGTAACGCGCACCCTACTCTATGCTCACAGTACCCAGATTCTGTGCCCGGGTACCTGTAACGCTCCCCTACTCTATGCTCACAGTACCCAGATTCTGTGCCCGGGTACCTGTAACGCTCACCCTACTCTATGCTCACAGTACCCAGATTATGTGCCCGGGTACCTGTAACGCTCACCCTACTCTATGCTCACAGTACCCAGATTCTGTGCCCGGGTACCTGTAACGCGCACCCTACTCTATGCTCACAGTACCCAGATTCTGTGCCCGGGTACCTGTAACGCTCACCCTACTCTATGCTCACAGTATCCAGATTCTGTGCCCGGGTACCTGTAACGCTCACCCTACTCTATGCTCACAGAACCCAGATTCTGTGCCCGGGTACCTGTAACGCTCCCCTACTCTATGCTCACAGTACCCAGATTCTGTGCCCGGGTACCTGTAACGCTCACCCTACTCTATGCTCACAGTACCCAGATTCTGTGCCTGGGTACCTGTAACGCTCACCCTACTCTATGCTCACAGTACCCAGATTCTGTGCCCGGGTACCTGTAACGCTCACCCTACTCTATGCTCACAGTACCCAGATTCTGTGCCCGGGTACCTGTAACGCTCACCCTACTCTATGCTCACAGTACCCAGATTCTGTGCCCGGGTACCTGTAACGCGCACCCTACTCTATGCTCACAGTACCCAGATTCTGTGCCCGGGTACCTGTAACGCTCACCCTACTCTATGCTCACAGTACCCAGATTCTGTGCCCGGGTACCTGTAACGCTCACCCTACTCTATGCTCACAGCACCCAGATTCTGTGCCAGGGTACCTGTAACGCTCACCCTACTCTATGCTCACAGTACCCAGATTCTGTGCCCGGGTACCTGTAACGCTCCCCTACTCTATGCTCACAGTACCCAGATTCTGTGCCCGGGTACCTGTAACGCTCACCCTACTCTATGCTCACAGTATCCAGATTCTGTGCCCGGGTACCTGTAACGCTCACCCTACTCTATGCTCACAGTACCCAGATTCTGTGCCCGGGTACCTGTAACGCTCACCCTACTCTATGCTCACAGTACCCAGATTCTATGCCCGGGTACCTGTAACGCTCACCCTACTCTGCTCACAGTACCCAGATTCTGTGCCCGGGCACCTGTAACGCTCACCCTACTCTATGCTCACAGTACCCAGATTCTGTGCCCGGGTACCTGTAACGCTCACCCTACTCTATGCTCACAGTACCCAGATTCTGTGCCCAGGTACCTGTAACGCTCACCCTACTCTATGCTCACAGTACCCAGATTCTGTGCCCAGGTACCTGTAACGCTCACCCTACTCTATGCTCACAGTACCCAGATTCTGTGCCCAGGTACCTGTAACGCTCACCCTACTCTATGCTCACAGTACCCAGATTCTGTGCCCCGGTACCTGGAACGCTCACCCTACTCTATGCTCACAGTACCCAGATTCTGTGCCCGGGTACCTGTAACGCTCACCCTACTCTATGCTCACAGTACCCAGATTCTGTGCCCGGGTACCTGTAACGCTCACCCTACTCTATGCTCACAGTACCCAGATTCTGTGCCCGGGTACCTGTAACGCTCACCCTACTCTATGCTCACAGTACCCAGATTCTGTGCCCGGGTACCTGTAACGCTCACCCTACTCTATGCTCACAGTACCCAGATTCTGTGCCCGGGTACCTGTAACGCGCACCCTACTCTATGCTCACAGTACCCAGATTCTGTGCCCGGGTACCTGTAACGCTCCCCTACTCTATGCTCACAGTACCCAGATTCTGTGCCCGGGTACCTGTAACGCTCACCCTACTCTATGCTCACAGTACCCAGATTATGTGCCCGGGTACCTGTAACGCTCACCCTACTCTATGCTCACAGTACCCAGATTCTGTGCCCGGGTACCTGTAACGCGCACCCTACTCTATGCTCACAGTACCCAGATTCTGTGCCCGGGTACCTGTAACGCTCACCCTACTCTATGCTCACAGTATCCAGATTCTGTGCCCGGGTACCTGTAACGCTCACCCTACTCTATGCTCACAGTACCCAGATTCTGTGCCCGGGTACCTGTAACGCTCCCCTACTCTATGCTCACAGTACCCAGATTCTGTGCCCGGGTACCTGTAACGCTCACCCTACTCTATGCTCACAGTACCCAGATTCTGTGCCTGGGTACCTGTAACGCTCACCCTACTCTATGCTCACAGTACCCAGATTCTGTGCCCGGGTACCTGTAACGCTCACCCTACTCTATGCTCACAGTACCCAGATTCTGTGCCCGGGTACCTGTAACGCTCACCCTACTCTATGCTCACAGTACCCAGATTCTGTGCCCGGGTACCTGTAACGCGCACCCTACTCTATGCTCACAGTACCCAGATTCTGTGCCCGGGTACCTGTAACGCTCACCCTACTCTATGCTCACAGTACCCAGATTCTGTGCCCGGGTACCTGTAACGCTCACCCTACTCTATGCTCACAGCACCCAGATTCTGTGCCAGGGTACCTGTAACGCTCACCCTACTCTATGCTCACAGTACCCAGATTCTGTGCCCGGGTACCTGTAACGCTCCCCTACTCTATGCTCACAGTACCCAGATTCTGTGCCCGGGTACCTGTAACGCTCACCCTACTCTATGCTCACAGTATCCAGATTCTGTGCCCGGGTACCTGTAACGCTCACCCTACTCTATGCTCACAGTACCCAGATTCTGTGCCCGGGTACCTGTAACGCTCACCCTACTCTATGCTCACAGTACCCAGATTCTATGCCCGGGTACCTGTAACGCTCACCCTACTCTGCTCACAGTACCCAGATTCTGTGCCCGGGCACCTGTAACGCTCACCCTACTCTATGCTCACAGTACCCAGATTCTGTGCCCGGGTACCTGTAACGCTCACCCTACTCTATGCTCACAGTACCCAGATTCTGTGCCCAGGTACCTGTAACGCTCACCCTACTCTATGCTCACAGTACCCAGATTCTGTGCCCAGGTACCTGTAACGCTCACCCTACTCTATGCTCACAGTACCCAGATTCTATGCCCGGGTACCTGTAACGCTCACCCTACTCTATGCTCACAGTACCCAGATTCTGTGCCCGGGTACCTGTAACGCTCACCCTACTCTGCTCACAGTACCCAGATTCTGTGCCCGGGTACCTGTAACGCTCACCCTACTCTATGCTCACAGCACCCAGATTCTGTGCCCGGGTACCTGTAACGCTCCCCTACTCTATGCTCACAGTACCCAGATTCTGTGCCCGGGTACCTGTAACGCTCACCCTACTCTATGCTCACAGTACCCAGATTCTGTGCCTGGGTACCTGTAACGCTCACCCTACTCTATGCTCACAGTACCCAGATTCTGTGCCCGGGTACCTGTAACGCTCACCCTACTCTATGCTCACAGTACCCAGATTCTGTGCCCGGGTACCTGTAACGCTCACCCTACTCTATGCTCACAGTACCCAGATTCTGTGCCCGGGTACCTGTAACGCTCCCCTACTCTATGCTCACAGTACCCAGATTCTGTGCCCGGGTACCTGTAACGCTCCCCTACTCTATGCTCACAGTACCCAGATTCTGTGCCAGGATACCTGTAACGCGCACCATACTCTATGCTCACAGTACCCAGATTCTGTGCCCGGGTACCTGTAACGCTCACCCTACTCTATGCTCACAGTACCCAGATTCTGTGCCCGGGTACCTGTAACGCTCACCCTACTCTATGCTCACAGTACCCAGATTCTGTGCCTGGGTACCTGTAACGCTCACCCTACTCTATGCTCACAGTACCCAGATTCTGTGCCCGGGTACCTGTAACGCTCACCCTACTCTATGCTCACAGTACCCAGATTCTGTGCCCCGGTACCTGTAACGCTCACCCTACTCTATGCTCACAGTACCCAGATTCTGTGCCCGGGTACCTGTAACGCGCACCCTACTCTATGCTCACAGTACCCAGATTCTGTGCCCCGGTACCTGTAACGCTCACCCTACTCTATGCTCACAGTACCCAGATTCTGTGCCCGGGTACCTGTAACGCGCACCCTACTCTATGCTCACAGTACCCAGATTCTGTGCCCGGGTACCTGTAACGCTCACCCTACTCTATGCTCACAGTACCCAGATTCTGTGCCCGGGTACCTGTAACGCGCACCCTACTCTATGCTCACAGTACCCAGATTCTGTGCCCGGGTACCTGTAACGCTCACCCTACTCTATGCTCACAGTACCCAGATTCTGTGCCCGGGTACCTGTAACGCGCACCCTACTCTATGCTCACAGTACCCAGATTCTGTGCCCGGGTACCTGTAACGCGCACCCTACTCTATGCTCACAGTACCCAGATTCTGTGCCCGGGTACCTGTAACGCGCACCCTACTCTATGCTCACAGTACCCAGATTCTGTGCCCGGGTACCTGTAACGCTCACCCTACTCTATGCTCACAGTACCCAGATTCTGTGCCCGGGTACCTGTAACGTGCACCCTACTCTATGCTCACAGTACCCAGATTCTGTGCCCGGGTACCTGTAATGCTCCCCTACTCTATGCTCACAGTACCCAGATTCTGTGCCCGGGTACCTGTAACGCTCCCCTACTCTATGCTCACAGTACCCAGATTCTGTGCCCGGGTACCTGTAACGCGCACCCTACTCTATGCTCACAGTACCCAGATTCTGTGCCCGGGTACCTGTAAAGCTCCCCTACTCTATGCTCACAGTACCCAGATTCTGTGCCCGGGTACCTGTAACGCTCCCCTACTCTATGCTCACAGTACCCAGATTCTGTGCCCGGGTACCTGTAACGCTCCCCTACTCTATGCTCACAGTACCCAGATTCTGTGCCCGGGTACCTGTAACGCTCCCCTACTCTATGCTCACAGTACCCAGATTATGTGCCCGGGTACCTGTAACGCTCACCCTACTCTATGCTCACAGTACCCAGATTCTGTGCCCGGGTACCTGTAACGCTCACCCTACTCTATGCTCACAGTACCCAGATTCTGTGCCCGGGTACCTGTAACGCGCACCCTACTCTATGCTCACAGTACCCAGATTCTGTGCCCGGGTACCTGTAACGCTCCCCTACTCTATGCTCACAGTACCCAGAATCTGTGCCCGGGTACCTGTAATGCTCCCCTACTCTATGCTCACAGTACCCAGAATCTGTGCCCGGGTACCTGTAACGCTCACCCTACTCTATGCTCACAGTACCCAGATTCTGTGCCCGGGTACCTGTAACGCTCACCCTACTCTATGCTCACAGTACCCAGATTCTGTGCCCGGGTACCTGTAACGCTCACCCTACTCTATGCTCACAGTACCCAGATTCTGTGCCTGGGTACCTGTAACGCTCACCCTACTCTATGCTCACAGTACCCAGATTCTGTGCCCGGGTACCTGTAACGCGCACCCTACTCTATGCTCACAGTACCCAGATTCTGTGCCCGGGTACCTGTAACGCTCACCCTACTCTATGCTCACTGCACCCAGATTCTGTGCCCGGGTACCTGTAACGCTCACCCTACTCTATGCTCACAGTACCCAGATTCTGTGCCCGGGTACCTGTAACGCTCACCCTACTCTATGCTCACAGTACCCAGATTCTGTGCCCGGGTACCTGTAACGCTCACCCTACTCTATGCTCACAGTACCCAGATTCTGTGCCTGGGTACCTGTAACGCTCCCCTACTCTATGCTCACAGTACACAGATTCTGTGCCCGGGTACCTGTAACGCTCACCCTACTCTATGCTCACAGTACCCAGATTCTGTGCCCGGGTACCTGTAACGCTCCCCTACTCTATGCTCACAGTACCCAGATTCTGTGCCCGGGTACCTGTAACGCTCACCCTACTCTATGCTCACAGTACCCAGATTCTGTGCCAGGGTACCTGTAACGCTCACCCTACTCTATGCTCACAGTACCCAGATTCTGTGCCCGGGTACCTGTAACGCTCACCCTACTCTATGCTCACAGTACCCAGATTCTGTGCCCGGGTACCTGTAACGCTCACCCTACTCTATGCTCACAGTACCCAGATTCTGTGCCCGGGTACCTGTAACGCGCACCCTACTCTATGCTCACAGTACCCAGATTCTGTGCCCGGGTACCTGTAACGCTCACCCTACTCTATGCTCACAGTACCCAGATTCTGTGCCCGGGTACCTGTAACGCGCACCCTACTCTATGCTCACAGTACCCAGATTCTGTGCCAGGGTACCTGTAACGCTCACCCTACTCTATGCTCACAGTACCCAGATTCTGTGCCCGGGTACCTGTAACGCTCACCCTACTCTATGCTCACAGTACCCAGATTCTCTGCCAGGGTACCTGTAACGCTCACCCTACTCTATGCTCACAGTACCCAGATTCTGTGCCCGGGTACCTGTAATGCTCCCCTACTCTATGCTCACAGTACCCAGATTCTGTGCCCGGGTACCTGTAACGCGCACCCTACTCTATGCTCACAGTACCCAGAATCTGTGCCCGGGTACCTGTAACGCTCACCCTACTCTATGCTCACAGCACCCAGATTCTGTGCCCGGGTACCTGTAACGCTCACCCTACTCTATGCTCACAGTACCCAGATTCTGTGCCCGGGTACCTGTAACGCTCACCCTACTCTATGCTCACAGTACCCAGATTCTGTGCCCGGGTACCTGTAACGCTCACCCTACTCTAGGCTCACAGTACCCAGATTCTGTGCCCGGGTACCTGTAACGCGCACCCTACTCTATGCTCACAGTACCCAGATTCTGTGCCCGGGTACCTGTAACGCTCACCCTACTCTATGCTCACAGTACCCAGATTCTGTGCCTGGGTACCTGTAACGCTCCCCTACTCTATGCTCACAGTACACAGATTCTGTGCCCGGGTACCTGTAACGCTCACCCTACTCTATGCTCACAGTACCCAGATTCTGTGCCCGGGTACCTGTAACGCTCCCCTACTCTATGCTCACAGTACCCAGATTCTGTGCCCGGGTACCTGTAACGCTCACCCTACTCTATGCTCACAGTACCCAGATTCTGTGCCTGGGTACCTGTAACGCTCACCCTACTCTATGCTCACAGTACCCAGATTCTGTGCCCGGGTACCTGTAACGCTCACCCTACTCTATGCTCACAGTACCCAGATTCTGTGCCCGGGTACCTGTAACGCTCACCCTACTCTATGCTCACAGTACCCAGATTCTGTGCCCGGGTACCTGTAACGCGCACCCTACTCTATGCTCACAGTACCCAGATTCTGTGCCCGGGTACCTGTAACGCTCACCCTACTCTATGCTCACAGCACCCAGATTCTGTGCCCGGGTACCTGTAACGCTCACCCTACTCTATGCTCACAGTACCCAGATTCTGTGCCCGGGTACCTGTAACGCTCACCCTACTCTATGCTCACAGTACCCAGATTCTGTGCCTGGGTACCTGTAACGCTCACCCTACTCTATGCTCACAGTACCCAGATTCTGTGCCCGGGTACCTGTAACGCTCACCCTACTCTATGCTCACAGTACCCAGATTCTGTGCCCCGGTACCTGGAACGCTCACCCTACTCTATGCTCACAGTACCCAGATTCTGTGCCCGGGTACCTGTAACGCTCACCCTACTCTATGCTCACAGTACCCAGATTCTGTGCCCGGGTACCTGTAACGCTCACCCTACTCTATGCTCACAGTACCCAGATTCTGTGCCCGGGTACCTGTAACGCTCACCCTACTCTATGCTCACAGTACCCAGATTCTGTGCCCGGGTACCTGTAACGCTCACCCTACTCTATGCTCACAGTACCCAGATTCTGTGCCCGGGTACCTGTAACGCTCACCCTACTCTATGCTCACAGTACCCAGATTCTGTGCCCGGGTACCTGTAACGCGCACCCTACTCTATGCTCACAGTACCCAGATTCTGTGCCCGGGTACCTGTAACGCTCCCCTACTCTATGCTCACAGTACCCAGATTCTGTGCCCGGGTACCTGTAACGCTCACCCTACTCTATGCTCACAGTACCCAGATTCTGTGCCCGGGTACCTGTAACGCTCACCCTACTCTATGCTCACAGTACCCAGATTCTGTGCCCGGGTACCTGTAACGCGCACCCTACTCTATGCTCACAGTACCCAGATTCTGTGCCCGGGTACCTGTAACGCTCACCCTACTCTATGCTCACAGTACCCAGATTCTGTGCCCGGGTACCTGTAACGCTCACCCTACTCTATGCTCACAGTACCCAGATTCTGTGCCCGGGTACCTGTAACGCTCCCCTACTCTATGCTCACAGTACCCAGATTCTGTGCCCGGGTACCTGTAACGCTCACCATACTCTATGCTCACAGTACCCAGATTCTGTGCCTGGGTACCTGTAACGCTCCCCTACTCTATGCTCACAGCACCCAGATTCTGTGCCCGGGTACCTGTAACGCTCACCCTACTCTATGCTCACAGTACCCAGATTCTGTGCCCGGGTACCTGTAACGCTCACCCTACTCTATGCTCATAGTACCCAGATTCTGTGCCTGGGTACCTGTAACGCTCACCCTACTCTATGCTCACAGTACCCAGATTCTGTGCCTGGGTACCTGTAACGCTCACCCTACTCTATGCTCACAGTACCCAGATTCTGTGCCAGGGTACCTGGAACGCTCACCCTACTCTATGCTCACAGTACCCAGATTCTGTGCCCGGGTACCTGTAACGCTCACCCTACTCTATGCTCACAGTACCCAGATTCTGTGCCCGGGTACCTGTAACGCTCACCCTACTCTATGCTCACAGTACCCAGATTGTGTGCCCGGGTACCTGTAACGCTCACCCTACTCTATGCTCACAGTACCCAGATTCTGTGCCCGGGTACCTGTAACGCTCACCCTACTCTATGCTCACAGTACCCAGATTCTGTGCCCGGGTACCTGTAATGCTCACCCTACTCTATGCTCACAGTACCCAGATTCTGTGCCCGGGTACCTGTAACGCGCACCCTACTCTATGCTCACAGTACCCAGATTCTGTGCCCGGGTACCTGTAACGCTCCCCTACTCTATGCTCACAGTACCCAGATTCTGTGCTCGGGTACCTGTAACGCGCACCCTACTCTATGCTCACAGTACCCAGATTCTGTGCCCGGGTACCTGTAACGCTCACCCTACTCTATGCTCACAGTACCCAGATTCTGTGCCCGGGTACCTGTAACGCTCACCCTACTCTATGCTCACAGTACCCAGATTCTGTGCCCGGGTACCTGTAACGCTCACCCTACTCTATGCTCACAGTACCCAGATTCTGTGCCCGGGTACCTGTAACGCGCACCCTACTCTATGCTCACAGTACCCAGATTCTGTGCCCGGGTACCTGTAACGCTCACCCTACTCTATGCTCACAGTACCCAGATTCTGTGCCCGGGTACCTGTAACGCTCCCCTACTCTATGCTCACAGTACCCAGATTCTGTGCCCGGGTACCTGTAATGCTCACCCTACTCCCCGGGCTCACAGCACCCAGGTTCTGTGCCCGGGTACCTGTAACGCTCACCCTACTCTATGCTCACAGTACCCAGATTCTGTGCCCGGGTACCTGTAACGCGCACCATACTCTATGCTCACAGTACCCAGATTCTGTGCCCGGGTACCTGTAACGCTCCCCTACTCTATGCTCACAGTACCCAGATTCTGTGCCCGGGTACCTGTAACGCGCACCCTACTCTATGCTCACAGTACCCAGATTCTGTGCCCGGGTACCTGTAACGCGCACCCTACTCTATGCTCACAGTACCCAGATTCTGTGCCCGGGTACCTGTAACGCTCACCCTACTCTATGCTCACAGTACCCAGATTCTGTGCCCGGGTACCTGTAACGCTCACCCTACTCTATGCTCACAGTACCCAGATTCTGTGCCAGGGTACCTGTAACGCTCACCCTACTCTATGCTCACAGTACCCAGATTCTGTGCCCGGGTACCTGTAACGCGCACCCTACTCTATGCTCACAGTACCCAGATTCTGTGCCCGGGTACCTGTAACGCTCACCCTACTCTATGCTCACAGTACCCAGATTCTGTGCCCGGGTACCTGTAACGCTCCCCTACTCTATGCTCACAGTATCCAGATTCTGTGCCTGGGTACCTGTAACGCTATCCCTACTCTATGCTCACAGTACCCAGATTCTGTGCCCGGGTACCTGTAACGCTCACCCTACTCTATGCTCACAGTACCCAGATTCTGTGCCCGGGTACCTGTAACGCGCACCCTACTCTATGCTCACAGTACCCAGATTCTGTGCCCGGGTACCTGTAACGCTCACCCTACTCTATGCTCACAGTACCCAGATTCTGTGCCCGGGTACCTGTAACGCTCACCCTACTCTATGCTCACAGTACCCAGATTCTGTGCCCGGGTACCTGTAACGCTCACCCTACTCTATGCTCACAGTACCCAGAATCTGTGCCCGGGTACCTGTAACGCTCACCCTACTCTATGCTCACAGCACCCAGATTCTGTGCCCGGGTACCTGTAACGCGCACCATACTCTATGCTCACAGTACCCAGATTCTGTGCCCGGGTACCTGTAACGCTCACCCTACTCTATGCTCACAGTACCCAGATTCTGTGCCCGGGTACCTGTAACGCTCACCCTACTCTATGCTCACAGTACCCAGATTCTGTGCCCGGGTACCTGTAACGCTCACCCTACTCTATGCTCACAGTACCCATATTCTGTGCCTGGGTACCTGTAACGCTCACCCTACTCTATGCTCACAGTACCCAGATTCTGTGCCCGGGTACCTGTAACGCTCACCCTACTCTATGCTCACAGTACCCAGATTCTGTGCCCGGGTACCTGTAACGCTCACCCTACTCTATGCTCACAGTACCCAGATTCTGTGCCCGGGTACCTGTAACGCTCACCCTACTCTATGCTCACAGTACCCAGATTCTGTGCCCGGGTACCTGTAACGCTCACCCTACTCTATGCTCACAGTACCCAGATTCTGTGCCCGGGTACCTGTAACGCGCACCCTACTCTATGCTCACAGTACCCAGATTCTGTGCCCGGGTACCTGTAACGCTCACCCTACTCTATGCTCACAGTACCCAGATTCTGTGCCTGGGTACCTGTAACGCTCACCCTACTCTATGCTCACAGTACCCAGATTCTGTGCCCGGGTACCTGTAACGCTCACCCTACTCTATGCTCACAGTACCCAGATTCTGTGCCTGGGTACCTGTAACGCTCCCCTACTCTATGCTCACAGTACCCAGATTCTGTGCCCGGGTACCTGTAACGCTCACCCTACTCTATGCTCACAGTACCCAGATTCTGTGCCCGGGTACCTGTAACGCTCCCCTACTCTATGCTCACAGTACCCAGATTCTGTGCCTGGGTACCTGTAATGCTCACCTTACTCCCCGGGCTCACAGCACCCAGATTCTGTGCCCGGGTACCTGTAACGCTCACCCTACTCTATGCTCACAGTACCCAGATTCTGTGCCCGGGTACCTGTAACGCGCACCATACTCTATGCTCACAGTACCCAGATTCTGTGCCCGGGTACCTGTAACGCTCCCCTACTCTATGCTCACAGTACCCAGATTCTGTGCCCGGGTACCTGTAACGCTCACCCTACTCTATGCTCACAGTACCCAGATTCTGTGCCCGGGTACCTGTAACGCTCACCCTACTCTATGCTCACAGTACCCAGATTCTGTGCCCGGGTACCTGTAACGCTCACCCTACTCTATGCTCACAGTACCCAGATTCTGTGCCAGGGTACCTGTAACGCTCACCCTACTCTATGCTCACAGTACCCAGATTCTGTGCCCGGGTACCTGTAACGTGCACCCTACTCTATGCTCACAGTACCCAGATTCTGTGCCCGGGTACCTGTAACGCTCACCCTACTCTATGCTCACAGTACCCAGATTCTGTGCCCGGGTACCTGTAACGCTCACCCTACTCTATGCTCACAGTACCCAGATTCTGTGCCCGGGTACCTGTAACGCTCACCCTACTCTATGCTCACAGTACCCAGATTCTGTGCCAGGGTACCTGTAACGCTCACCCTACTCTATGCTCACAGTACCCAGATTCTGTGCCCGGGTACCTGTAACGCGCACCCTACTCTATGCTCACAGTACCCAGATTCTGTGCCCGGGTACCTGTAACGCTCACCCTACTCTATGCTCACAGTACCCAGATTCTGTGCCCGGGTACCTGTAACGCGCACCCTACTCTATGCTCACAGTACCCAGATTCTGTGCCCGGGTACCTGTAACGCTCACCCTACTCTATGCTCACAGTATCCAGATTCTGTGCCCGGGTACCTGTAACGCTCACCCTACTCTATGCTCACAGTACCCAGATTCTGTGCCCGGGTACCTGTAACGCTCACCCTACTCTATGCTCACAGTACCCAGATTCTGTGCCCGGGTACCTGTAACGCGCACCCTACTCTATGCTCACAGTACCCAGATTTTGTGCCCGGGTACCTGTAATGCTCCCCTACTCTATGCTCTCAGTACCCAGATTATGTGCCCGGGTACCTGTAACGCTCACCCTACTCTATGCTCACAGTACCCAGATTATGTGCCCGGGTACCTGTAACGCTCACCCTACTCTATGCTCACAGTACCCAGATTCTGTGCCCGGGTACCTGTAACGCTCACCCTACTCTATGCTCACAGTACCCAGATTCTGTGCCCGGGTACCTGTAACGCTCACCCTACTCTATGCTCACAGTACCCAGATTCTGTGCCCGGGTACCTGTAACGCTCCCCTACTCTATGCTCACAGTACCCAGATTCTGTGCCTGGGTACCTGTAATGCTCACCCTACTCTATGCTCACAGTACCCAGATTCTGTGCCCGGGTACCTGTAACGCTCCCCTACTCTATGCTCACAGTACCCAGATTCTGTGCCAGGGTACCTGTAACGCTCACTCTACTCTATGCTCACAGTACCCAGATTCTGTGCCCGGGTACCTGTAACGCGCACCCTACTCTATGCTCACAGTACCCAGATTCTGTGCCCGGGTACCTGTAACGCTCACCCTACTCTATGCTCTCAGTACCCAGATTCTGTGCCCGGGTACCTGTAACGCTCACCCTACTCTATGCTCACAGTACCCAGATTATGTGCCCGGGTACCTGTAACGCTCACCCTACTCTATGCTCACAGTACCCAGATTCTGTGCCCGGGTACCTGTAACGCTCACCCTACTCTATGCTCACAGTACCCAGATTCTGTGCCCGGGTACCTGTAACGCTCACCCTACTCTATGCTCACAGTACCCAGATTCTGTGCCCGGGTACCTGTAACGCTCCCCTACTCTATGCTCACAGTACCCAGATTCTGTGCCTGGGTACCTGTAATGCTCACCCTACTCTATGCTCACAGTACCCAGATTCTGTGCCCGGGTACCTGTAACGCTCCCCTACTCTATGCTCACAGTACCCAGATTCTGTGCCCGGGTACCTGTAACGCTCACTCTACTCTATGCTCACAGTACCCAGATTCTGTGCCCGGGTACCTGTAACGCGCACCCTACTCTATGCTCACAGTACCCAGATTCTGTGCCCGGGTACCTGTAACGCTCACCCTACTCTATGCTCACAGTACCCAGATTCTGTGCCCGGGTACCTGTAACGCTCACCCTACTCTATGCTCACAGTACCCAGATTCTGTGCCCGGGTACCTGTAACGCTCACCCTACTCTATGCTCACAGTACCCAGATTCTGTGCCCGGGTACCTGTAACGCTCACCCTACTCTATGCTCACAGTATCCAGATTCTGTGCCCGGGTACCTGTAACGCTCACCCTACTCTATGCTCACAGTACCCAGATTCTGTGCCCGGGTACCTGTAACGCTCACCCTACTCTATGCTCACAGTACCCAGATTCTGTGCCCGGGTACCTGTAACGCGCACCCTACTCTATGCTCACAGTACCCAGATTTTGTGCCCGGGTACCTGTAACGCTCACCCTACTCTATGCTCACAGTACCCAGATTCTGTGCCCGGGTACCTGTAACGCTCACCCTACTCTATGCTCACAGTACCCAGATTCTGTGCCCGGGTACCTGTAACGCTCACCCTACTCTATGCTCACAGTACCCAGATTCTGTGCCCGGGTACCTGTAACGCTCCCCTACTCTATGCTCACAGTACCCAGATTCTGTGCCTGGGTACCTGTAATGCTCACCCTACTCTATGCTCACAGTACCCAGATTCTGTGCCCGGGTACCTGTAACGCTCCCCTACTCTATGCTCACAGTACCCAGATTCTGTGCCAGGGTACCTGTAACGCTCACTCTACTCTATGCTCACAGTACCCAGATTCTGTGCCCGGGTACCTGTAACGCGCACCCTACTCTATGCTCACAGTACCCAGATTCTGTGCCCGGGTACCTGTAACGCTCACTCTACTCTATGCTCACAGTACCCAGATTCTGTGCCCGGGTACCTGTAACGCGCACCCTACTCTATGCTCACAGTACCCAGATTCTGTGCCCGGGTACCTGTAACGCTCACCCTACTCTATGCTCTCAGTACCCAGATTCTGTGCCCGGGTACCTGTAACGCTCACCCTACTCTATGCTCACAGTACCCAGATTATGTGCCCGGGTACCTGTAACGCTCACCCTACTCTATGCTCACAGTACCCAGATTCTGTGCCCGGGTACCTGTAACGCTCACCCTACTCTATGCTCACAGTACCCAGATTCTGTGCCCGGGTACCTGTAACACTCACCCTACTCTATGCTCACAGTACCCAGATTCTGTGCCCGGGTACCTGTAACGCTCCCCTACTCTATGCTCACAGTACCCAGATTCTGTGCCCGGGTACCTGTAACGCTCACCCTACTCTATGCTCACAGTACCCAGATACTGTGCCCGGGTACCTGTAACGCTCACCCTACTCTATGCTCACAGTACCCAGATTCTGTGCCCGGGTACCTGTAACGCTCCCCTACTCTATGCTCACAGTACCCAGATTCTGTGCCCGGGTACCTGTAATGCTCACCTTACTCCCCGGGCTCACAGCACCCAGATTCTGTGCCCGGGTACCTGTAACGCTCACCCTACTCTATGCTCACAGTACCCAGATTCTGTGCCCGGGTACCTGTAACGCGCACCATACTCTATGCTCACAGTACCCAGATTCTGTGCCCGGGTACCTGTAACGCTCCCCTACTCTATGCTCACAGTACCCAGATTCTGTGCCCGGGTACCTGTAACGCTCACCCTACTCTATGCTCACAGTACCCAGATTCTGTGCCCGGGTACCTGTAACGCTCACCCTACTCTATGCTCACAGTACCCAGATTCTGTGCCCGGGTACCTGTAACGCTCACCCTACTCTATGCTCACAGTACCCAGATTCTGTGCCCGGGTACCTGTAACGCTCATCCTACTCTATGCTCACAGTACCCAGATTCTGTGCCAGGGTACCTGTAACGCTCACCCTACTCTATGCTCACAGTACCCAGATTCTGTGCCCGGGTACCTGTAACGCTCACCCTACTCTATGCTCACAGAACCCAGATTCTGTGCCCGGGTACCTGTAACGCGCACCCTACTCTATGCTCACAGTACCCAGATTCTGTGCCCGGGTACCTGTAACGCTCCCCTACTCTATGCTCACAGTACCCAGATTCTGTGCCCGGGTACCTGTAATGCTCACCCTACTCTATGCTCACAGTACCCAGATTCTGTGCCCGGGTACCTGTAACGCGCACCCTACTCTATGCTCACAGTACCCAGATTCTGTGCCCGGGTACCTGTAACGCACACCCTACTCTATGCTCACAGTACCCAGATTCTGTGCCCGGGTACCTGTAATGCTCACCCTACTCTATGCTCACAGTACCCAGATTCTGTGCCCGGGTACCTGTAACGCTCACCCTACTCTATGCTCACAGTATCCAGATTCTGTGCCCGGGTACCTGTAACGCTCACCCTACTCTATGCTCACAGTACCCAGATTCTGTGCCCGGGTACCTGTAACGCGCACCCTACTCTATGCTCACAGTACCCAGATTTTGTGCCCGGGTACCTGTAATGCTCCCCTACTCTATGCTCACAGTACCCAGATTCTGTGCCCGGGTACCTGTAACGCTCACCCTACTCTGCACACAGTACCCAGATTCTGTGCCCGGGTACCTGTAACGCACACCCTACTCTATGCTCACAGTACCCAGATTCTGTGCCCGGGTACCTGTAACGCTCACCTTACTCCCCGGGCTCACAGTACCCAGATTCTGTGCCAGGGTACCTGTAACGCTCACCCTACTCTATGCTCACAGTACCCAGATTCTGTGCCAGGGTACCTGTTACGCTCACCCTACTCTATGCTCACAGTACCCAGATTCTGTGCCCGGGTACCTGTAACGCTCACCCTACTCTATGCTCACAGTACCCAGATTCTGTGCCCGGGTACCTGTAATGCTCACCTTACTCCCCGGGCTCACAGCACCCAGATTCTGTGCCCAGGTACCTGTAACCCTCCCCTACTCTATGCTCACAGTACCCAGATTCTGTGCCCGGGTACCTGTAATGTTCCCCTACTCTATGCTCACAGTACCCAGATTCTGTGCCTGGGTACCTGTAACGCTCCCCTACTCTATGCTCACAGTACCCTGATTCTGTGCCCGGGTACCTGTAACGCTCCCCTACTCTATGCTCACAGTACCCAGATTCTGTGCCCGGGTACCTGTAACGCTCACCCTACTCTATGCTCACAGTACCCAGATTCTGTGCCCGGGTACCTGTAACGCTCACCCTACTCTATGCTCACAGTACCCAGATTCTGTGCCCGGGTACCTGTAACGCTCACCCTACTCTATGCTCACAGTACCCAGATTCTGTGCCTGGGTACCTGTAATGCTCACCCTACTCTATGCTCACAGTACCCAGATTCTGTGCCCGGGTACCTGTAACGCTCACCCTACTCTATGCTCACAGTACCCAGATTCTGTGCCCGGGTACCTGTAACGCTCACCCTACTCTATGCTCACAGTACCCAGATTCTGTGCCCGGGTACCTGTAACGCTCACCCTACTCTATGCTCACAGTACCCAGATTCTGTGCCCGGGTACCTGTAACGCTCACCCTACTCTATGCTCACAGTACCCAGATTCTGTGCCCGGGTACCTGTAACGCTCACCCTACTCTATGCTCACAGTACCCAGATTCTGTGCCCGGGTACCTGTAACGCTCACCCTACTCTATGCTCACAGTACCCAGATTCTGTGCCAGGGTACCTGTAATGCTCCCCTACTCTATGCTCACAGTACCCAGATTCTGTGCCCGGGTACCTGTAACACACACCCTACTCTATGCTCACAGTACCCAGATTCTGTGCCCGGGTACCTGTAACGCTCACCCTACTCTATGCTCACAGTACCCAGATTCTGTGCCTGGGTACCTGTAATGCTCACCCTACTCTATGCTCACAGTACCCAGATTCTGTGCCCGGGTACCTGTAACCCTCACCCTACTCTATGCTCACAGTACCCAGATTCTGTGCCCGGGTACCTGTAACGCTCACCCTACTCTATGCTCACAGTACCCAGATTCTGTGCCCGGGTACCTGTAACGCTCACCCTACTCTATGCTCACAGTACCCAGATTCTGTGCCCGGGTACCTGTAACGCTCACCCTACTCTATGCTCACAGTACCCAGATTCTGTGCCCGGGTACCTGTAACGCTCACCCTACTCTATGCTCACAGTACCCAGATTCTGTGCCAGGGTACCTGTAATGCTCCCCTACTCTATGCTCATAGTACCCAGATTTTGTGCCCGGGTACCTGTAATGCTCCCCTACTCTATGCTCACAGTACCCAGATTCTGTGCCGGGTACCTGTAACGCTCACCCTACTCTATGCTCACAGTACCCAGATTCTGTGCCCGGGTACCTGTAACGCTCACCCTACTCTATGCTCACAGTACCCAGATTATGTGCCCGGGTACCTGTAACGCTCACCCTACTCTATGCTCACAGTACCCAGATTCTGTGCCCGGGTACCTGTAACGCTCACCCTACTCTATGCTCACAGTACCCAGATTCTGTGCCCGGGTACCTGTAACGCTCACCCTACTCTATGCTCACAGTACCCAGATTCTGTGCCCGGGTACCTGTAACGCTCACCCTACTCTATGCTCACAGTACCCAGATTCTGTGCCAGGGTACCTGTAATGCGCACCCTACTCTATGCTCACAGTACCCAGATTCTGTGCCCGGGTACCTGTAACGCTCACCCTACTCTATGCTCACAGTACCCAGATTCTGTGCCTGGGTACCTGTAATGCTCCCCTACTCTATGCTCACAGTACCCAGATTCTGTGCCAGGGTACCTGTAATGCTCCCCTACTCTATGCTCACAGTACCCAGATTCTGTGCCCGGGTACCTGTAACGCTCACCCTACTCTATGCTCACAGTACCCAGATTCTGTGCCAGGGTACCTGTAACGCTCACCCTACTCTATGCTCACAGTACCCAGATTCTGTGCCCGGGTACCTGTAACGCTCACCCTACTCTATGCTCACAGTACCCAGATTCTGTGCCCGGGTACCTGTAACGCTCACCCTACTCTATGCTCACAGTACCCAGATTCTGTGCCCGGGTACCTGTAACGCTCACCCTACTCTATGCTCACAGTACCCAGATTCTGTGCCCGGGTACCTGTAACGCTCACCCTACTCTATGCTCACAGTACCCAGATTCTGTGCCCGGGTACCTGTAACGCTCACCCTACTCTATGCTCACAGTACCCAGATTCTGTGCCTGGGTACCTGTAATGCTCCCCTACTCTATGCTCACAGTACCCAGATTCTGTGCCAGGGTACCTGTAATGCTCCCCTACTCTATGCTCACAGTACCCAGATTCTGTGCCCGGGTACCTGTAACGCTCACCCTACTCTATGCTCACAGTACCCAGATTCTGTGCCCGGGTACCTGTAACGCTCACCCTACTCTATGCTCACAGTACCCAGATTCTGTGCCCGGGTACCTGTAACGCTCACCCTACTCTATGCTCACAGTACCCAGATTCTGTGCCCGGGTACCTGTAACGCTCACCCTACTCTATGCTCACAGTACCCAGATTCTGTGCCCGGGTACCTGTAATGCTCACCTTACTCCCCGGGCTCACAGCACCCAGATTCTGTGCCCGGGTACCTGTAACGCTCACCCTACTCTATGCTCACAGTACCCAGATTCTGTGCCCGGGTACCTGTAACGCTCACCCTACTCTATGCTCACAGTACCCAGATTCTGTGCCCGGGTACCTGTAACGCTCACCCTACTCTATGCTCACAGTACCCAAATTCTGTGCCCGGGTACCTGTAATGCTCACCCTACTCTATGCTCACAGTACCCAGATTCTGTGCCCGGGTACCTGTAACGCGCACCCTACTCTATGCTCACAGTACCCAGATTCTGTGCCCCGGTACCTGTAACGCTCCCCTACTCTATGCTCACAGTACCCAGATTCTGTGCCCGGGTACCTGTAACGCTATCCCTACTCTATGCTCACAGTACCCAGATTCTGTGCCCGGGTACCTGTAACGCGCACCCTACTCTATGCTCACAGTACCCAGATTCTGTGCCCGGGTACCTGTAACGCGCACCCTACTCTATGCTCACAGTACCCAGATTCTTTGCCCGGGTACCTGTAATGCTCCCCTACTCTATGCTCACAGTACCCAGATTCTGTGCCCCGGTACCTGTAACGCTCCCCTACTCTATGCTCACAGTACCCAGATTCTGTGCCCGGGTACCTGTAACGCTATCCCTACTCTATGCTCACAGTACCCAGATTCTGTGCCCGGGTACCTGTAACGCGCACCCTACTCTATGCTCACAGTACCCAGATTCTGTGCCCGGGTACCTGTAACGCTCACCCTACTCTATGCTCACAGTACCCAGATTCTGTGCCCGGGTACCTGTAACGCTCACCCTACTCTATGCTCACAGTACCCAGATTCTGTGCCCGGGTACCTGTAACGCTCACCCTACTCTATGCTCACAGTACCCAGATTCTGTGCCCGGGTACCTGTAACGCTCACCCTACTCTATGCTCACAGTACCCAGATTCTGTGCCCGGGTACCTGTAACGCTCACCCTACTCTATGCTCACAGTACCCAGATTCTGTGCCAGGGTACCTGTAATGCTCCCCTACTCTATGCTCACAGTACCCAGATTCTGTGCCCAGGTACCTGTAACGCTCACCCTACTCTATGCTCACAGTACCCAGATTCTGTGCCTGGGTACCTGTAATGCTCCCCTACTCTATGCTCACAGTACCCAGATTCTGTGCCCGGGTACCTGTAATGCTCCCCTACTCTATGCTCACAGTACCCAGATTCTGTGCCCGGGTACCTGTAACGCTATCCCTACTCTATGCTCACAGTACCCAGATTCTGTGCCCGGGTACCTGTAACGCTCACCCTACTCTATGCTCACAGTACCCAGATTCTGTGCCTGGGTACCTGTAATGCTCCCCTACTCTATGCTCACAGTACCCAGATTCTGTGCCCGGGTACCTGTAACGCGCACCATACTCTATGCTCACAGTACCCAGATTCTGTGCCCGGGTACCTGTAACGCTCACCCTACTCTATGCTCACAGTACCCAGATTCTGTGCCAGGGTACCTGTAATGCTCACCCTACTCTATGCTCACAGTACCCAGATTCTGTGCCCGGGTACCTGTAACGCTCACCCTACTCTATGCTCACAGTACCCAGATTCTGTGCCCGGGTACCTGTAACGCTCACCCTACTCTATGCTCACAGTACCCAGATTCTGTGCCCGGGTACCTGTAACGCTCATCCTACTCTATGCTCACAGTACCCAGATTCTGTGCCCGGGTACCTGTAACGCTCACCCTACTCTATGCTCACAGTACCCAGATTCTGTGCCCGGGTACCTGTAACGCTCACCCTACTCTATGCTCACAGTACCCAGATTCTGTGCCCGGGTACCTGTAACGCTCACCCTACTCTATGCTCACAGTACCCAGATTCTGTGCCCGGGTACCTGTAACGCGCACCCTACTCTATGCTCACAGTACCCAGATTCTGTGCCCGGGTACCTGTAACGCTCACCCTACTCTATGCTCACAGTACCCAGATTCTGTGCCCGGGTACCTGTAACGCTCACCCTACTCTATGCTCACAGTACCCAGATTCTGTGCCCGGGTACCTGTAACGCTCACCCTACTCCCCGGGCTCACAGTACCCAGATTCTGTGCCCGGGTACCTGTAACGCTCACCTTACTCCCCGGGCTCACTGTGATATCTTCAATCTCTCCGTTGTGGGCTTTACAGTCCAGAAGCTTCTCCATGCCGGGGAACTAGGAGAGAAAAGGGGGAGAGATCAGGAACAATTCTACGGTCAGTAACACCGCGGCCATTACAGTATTGTATTGTATGTCTTTATTTATATAGCGCCATTAATGTACATAGCGCTTCACAGTAGTAATACATGTGGTAATCAAATAAATAACAGATAATATAAATAACAGATCATGGGAATAAGTGCTTTAGACATAAACATAACATTTCGGAAGAGGAGTCCCTGCCCCGAGGAGCTTACAGTCTAATTGGTAGGTAGGGAGAACGTACAGAGACAGTAGGAGGGAGTTCTGGTAAGTGCGTCTGCAGGGGGCTAAGCTTTATGTATCGTGTGTTCAGATTATCCACAGTGCTATTCATATGCTTCTTTAAGCAAGTGTGTCTTAAGGTGGGTCTTAAAGGTGGATAGAGAGGGTGCTAGTCGGGTACTGAGGGGAAGGGCATTCCAGAGGTGTGGGGCAGTCAGTGAGAAAGGTTTAAGGCGGGAGAGGGCTTTAGATACAAAGGGGGTAGAAAGAAGACATCCTTGAGCAGAACACAAGAGTTGGGATGGTGTATAGCGAGAAATTAGGGCTGAGATGTAAGGAGGGGCAGAAGAGTGTAAAGCTTTAAAAGTGAGGAGAAGAATGGAGTGTGAGATGCAGGATTTGATAGGAAGCCAGGAGAGGGATTTCATGAGGGGAGATGCTGAGACAGATCTAGGAAAGAGTAGAGTGATTCTGGTAGCAGCGTTTAGGATAGATTGTAGGGGAGACAGGTGAGAGGCAGGAAGGCCGGACAGCAGGAGGTTACAGTAATCAAGACGGGAGAGAATGAGGGCCTGAGTCACAGTTTTAGCAGTCGAGCAACAGAGGAAAGGGCGTATCTTTGTTATATTGCGGAGGAAAAAGCGACAAGTTTTAGAAATGTTTTGAATGTGAGGGGCGAATGTGAGAGAGGAGTTGAGTGTGACCCCTAGGCAGCGTGCTTGGGCTACTGGGTGGATGATCGTAGTTCCAACAGTAATGTGGAAGGAGGTAGTAGGGCCAGGTTTGGGAGGAAGTATGAGGAGCTCTGTTTTAGCCATGTTGAGTTTAAGGCGACGGAGGGCCATCCAGGATGATATAGCAGAGAGACATTCAGAAACTTTGGTCTGTATAGCAGGTGTAAGGTCAGGTGTTGAAAAGTATATTTGTGTGTCGTCAGCATAGAGGTGATATTTAAACCCAAAAGATGTTATTAGGTCACCTAGAGAGTGTGTACAGAGAAAAGAGAAGAGGTCCCAGGACAGAGCCCTGGGGTACCCCCACAGAGAGATCAATAGAGGGCGAGGAGGTGTTAGCAGAAGAGACACTGAAAGTACGATGGGAGAGGTAGGAGGAGATCCAGGATAGAGCTTTGTTCCGAATGCCAAGAGTATGGAGAATGTGAAGAAGAGGGTGGTCCACGGTGTCAAATGCTGCAGAGAGGTCGAGTAATATGAGCAGAGTGTAATGACCTATGTCTTTGGCTGCATGGAGGTAATTAGTTATTTTAGTGAGGGCTGTTTCCGTGGAGTGAGCAGTGCGGAAGCCAGATTGTAGAGGGTCTAGCAGAGAATGGGTGTTGAGAAAATGGAGCAAGCGAGAGAATACAAGACGTTCAAGGAGTTTAGAGGCAAAAGGCAGGGGGGAGACAGGTCGATAGTTAGAAAGACAGGTAGGGTCAAGCTTGCTGTTTTTGTGTAATGGTATGACTGTTGCATGTTTGAAGGAGGAGGGAAAGGTACCAGAGTAGAGGAAAGTTCAACCTATGCTAAATTTAGACAACATATACTTTATCCTATATCTATACTTACTTATTGATACAGAGGAAGGCAAACAAAAAACCCCAGTGTCATATTATCCAAGGATATCTCATAAGGGGAAAAAAAATTCCTTCCTGACTCCAAGAATTGGCAATCGGATGAATCCCTGGATCAACATCCTTCCCATGTATACTTATTTGGTATATCCCTGTATACCTGTCCTTTCTAAAAAGATGTCCATCCTGTTTGGAACAAATCTATTGTATCTGCCATCACAGTCTCCATGGGTAATGAATTCCACATTGTAACTGCCCTTACTGTAAAGAACCCTTTCCTTTGTTGCTGGTGAAATCTCCGTTCCTCCAACCTTAAGGGATGGCCCCGAGTCCTTTGTACTGCCCGTGGGATGAATAGTTCTTTTGAAAGCTCCTTGTATTGTCCCCGAATATATTTGTATATAGTTATCATATCCCCTCTTAGACGCCTCTTTTCTAATGTAAATAAATCTATTTCAGCTAGCCTCTCCTCATAAGTTAGAATGTCCATCCCCTTTATTAATTTAATCTCTAGATCCATAATGCATTTTCTAAGGAGTGGGGCCCCAAATTGTACTCCATATTCAAGGTGTGGTCTTACTAATGGTTTGTAAAGGGGCATAATTATGTTTACTTCCCTTCCATCCATTGCCCGTTTGATGCAAGATAAGATCTAGTTTGCCTTTGCAGCTACTGCCTGACATTGGGCACTATTGCTAAGCCTGCTGTTTACAAATACTCCTAAATCTTTCTCCACCAACGATTCTCCTGATGCAGGGGTGCGCAAACTTTTGACCCTGTGCGCCCCCTGTCTTCTCACCTCCTATCTCGCGCCCCCCCCCTCCCCTCCTGCAAGGCTCCGGCGTCAAAACAAAGTGTCATGTGACGTCACGTTGCCATAGAAATTTTCCAACCCCCCACTTTGCGCACCCCTGCCCTAATGTATCCCCTTTTAATTTGTAAGTCTTCTTTTTATTCTTGCATCCCAAATGCATAACCTTACATTTATCTGTATTAAACCTCATCTGCCATTTACCTGCCCACGTTTCCAGTCTCTCCAAGTCCTTCTGAAGAGAAATTACATCCTGCTCTGATTCTATTACCTTACACAATTTAGTATCATCAGCAAAGATGGAGACTTTGCTCTCGATCCCAACCTCAAGGTCATTAATAAACAAGTTAAAAAGCAGGGGTCCCAGTACCGATCCCTGAGGTACTCCACTCACGACTTTAGCCCAACCCGAAAAAGTTCCATTTATGACAACCCTCTGTTGTCTGTCCTTTAACCAGTTTTCAATCCAGCTGCATATATTATTACTGAGTCCAATTTGCTATATTTTGTACACTAATCTCTTGTGTGAAACCGTATCAAAAGCCTTTGCAAAATCTAAGTGGACAACATTAACTGCATTACCCTGGTCTAAATTCCTACTTACCTCCTCAAAAAAAACTAATAAGGTTAGTTTGGCATGATCTATCCTTCATAAATCCATGCTGACTATTACTTATAATTTTGTTATCCATTAGGTATTCCTGAATATTATCCCGTATTAAACCTTCAAGTAGTTTCCCCACTATTGAAGTCAGGCTTACAGGTCTGTAATTCCCCAGTTGTGATCTAGCTCCCTTTTTAAATATAGGCACCACATCTGCTTTACACCAATCTTGTGGTACTGAGCCTGTGGAAATGGAGTCCTTGAATATTAAATATAATGGTTTTGCTATTACTGAGCTTAACTCCTTGAACTCTTGGATGTATGCCATCGGGGCCAGGTGCCTTATTTACTTTCATTTTTCAAGTCGCTTATGAACTTCTTCCTTAGTTAACCAATTGTTCATTAATATGGAGGTTGTGGCTTCCTCCTGCGGCACTACTATTGAACTTGATTCTTCCCTGGTAAACACAGAGGCAAAGAATGTGTTTAATACCTCAGCTTTATCCTTATCTCCAATAATCTGCCTACCCATCTCACACTGAAAGGGTCCTATATTTTCTTTTCTCATTTTTTTGTTATTACGGTACTTAAAGAACTTTTTTGCAATCCTTTGCAATCCTTTCTTCATTATCCATTTTTGCCCATTTGCAACTTTTGTTATATTCCTTATAATGATGACTTAACCCTTTCCGGTCGAATGTCGGAGTATATCCGACACTAGTATTTGCCACTTGCGGTCCAATGTCGGACCGGGTGGAGGGAGGAGGGAGGAGGGAGGAGGGAGGAGGGAGGAAAGCTGAAAGCTGTGGAGTGAGGCGCCCGCAGCACTTCCCCTGCATTCTCCTTGCACCGCACTGATGCAACCATGCGTCCCCCCCACGCGCCGATCTGCCACCCAGAAAGCCCTGCGCTGCTCCGCCCACTCCCAAAGCCCTGCGCCGATCTGATCCCCCCCCAGCCCTGCGCCGATCCGACCACCCCTCCAGCTCAGCTTCGATCTGACCACCCCTCTAACTCTGTGCCAATCCCCGCAGGCAGCCCCACGATGACTCCCAGCAGCTGACATCGGAGCAAGGGAGGAAGGGTGTAGGGGGCTGTGTGTGCGCAGTGCGTGCGCAGTGAGTGCACAGTGAGTGCGTGCAGTGTGTGTGCAGTGCGCGCAGCAAGTGTAGTGCGCACAGCTAGTGTAGTGCGCGTAGCGAGTGTAGTGCGCGCAGCGCGTGTCGTGTGGGCAGCGCGTTGTGAGTGTGCGCAAAAAAAACAAAAAAAGCTGTATGTGTTTTTTTTCCCGAAAATTAAATTAGACCTACTAGTGCACTTAGTGAAAATTAATTGGACCGCAAAAGGTTAAAGAATCTAAACACCTTCCTCTTCTTGTCCATTTCCTCCCCTACCTGTTTATTTAGCCACATTGGTTTTGACTTATTTCTTTTATACTTATTACCCAAGGGTATACACTGATAAGTGTGCTTTTCTAACAATGTTTTAAAGACTGATCATTTATCTTCAACATATTTCCCTGCAAAAACATCATCCCATTGTATTACTACTAGATTAGACCTTAGTTCATTAAAAATGGGCCTTTCTAAAGTTTAAGGTCTTTGTTGAACATAAGAATTCTGTTTTTTGATCATTTAAAATGAGACCATGTTATGATCACTGTTACCCAAATGTTCCAGGACTTGAATATTTGTTATTACTTCTACATTGTTTGATATGACCAAATCCAGTATTGCCCCTCTCCTGGTTGGTTCCTCAATAATTTGGGTCATATAATTGTCTTTAAGCACCCCCAAAAACCTGCTTTCTTTCATTGTAATGCTAATCTCATTGTCCCAGTCTATGACTGGATCATTAAAATCACCCATTTTGCAAACATGACCCAGTTTTGATGCCTTTCTCGATTGCAATAGTATTTTAGCTTCCTCAATCTCACAGATATTAAGTGGTTTATAGCATATTCCCACAAACATTTTCTTTGTACTTTTACCTCCACTGCTAATATTTAGGTTTTAGATCC
This sequence comes from Ascaphus truei, assembly GCF_040206685.1. Lineage (NCBI taxonomy): Eukaryota > Metazoa > Chordata > Amphibia > Anura > Ascaphidae > Ascaphus > Ascaphus truei. The sequence continues at coordinate 127,953 of NW_027457132.1, read as the reverse complement.
GGTTTAACATATAAACATACTCCACCGCCTCTTCTATTTGCTCAATCCTTCCGAAAAAGGGAATAACTCTCAAAATTAACTGTCCAGTCATGAGTTTCACCCCACCATGTCTCAGTAATGCCTACGATATCATACTGCTCCCTTGCAGCTATTAATTCAAGCTCCCCCATTTTATCTGTCAGGCTTCTTGCATTAGCAAGCATGCATTTCAGGTTTTTTCAGCCTGTACTATTATCTTATCTGCTCCTTCCTTTCTGCTCCCACTTGGTTTAGTCTTAAGAAGTTTTCTAGTATTATCTCTATTTACTATGGGTGTCTCACTGCTTGTCAAACTCACACTTGCCCCCATTCTACCTCCATACCACCTTGTATCCTCATCTATTCCATTTAGTTCATTATCTGTTTCATTCCCCTCCCCCCTCCATCCTAGTTTAAAATCTCCTCATTACAGTATGTGTGTGTAAAGGATAATAATACTAATAGTTTGTTCTTGTATAGTGCTGCTAGTTTTCAAATGAAATCAACAGAAGAATGGAGACGGGACGCCGGCGTGTGGAAGAAACACGACAATCTCACAAGGGAACCTTCCACGGTGGCTCAAGAGGAACATTTTAGACCTGTGTATCCTGCCCGTGCTCACGCATGGATGTGACCCGTGTATCCTGCCCGTGCTCACGTATAGATGTGACCCGTGTATCCTGCCCGTGCTCACGCATGGATGTGACCCGTGTATCCTGCCCGTGCTCACGTATAGATGTGACCCGTGTATCCTGCCCGTGCTCACGTATAGATGTGATCCGTGTATCCGGCCCGTGCTCACGTATAGATGTGATCCGTGTATCCTGCCCGTGCTCACGTATAGATGTGATCCGTGTATCCTGCCCGTGCTCACGTATAGATGTGATCCGTGTATCCTGCCCGTGCTCACGTATAGATGTGATCCGTGTATCCTGCCCGTGCTCACGTATAGATGTGATCCGTGTATCCTGCCCGTGCTCACGTATAGATGTGATCCGTGTATCCTGCCCGTGCTCACGTATAGATGTGATCCGTGTATCCTGCCTGTGCTCACGCATGGATGTGACCCGTGTATCCGGCCCGTGCTCACGTATAGATGTGATCCGTGTATCCTGCCCGTGCTCACGTATAGATGTGATCCGTGTATCCTGCCCGTGCTCACGTATAGATGTGATCCGTGTATCCTGCCCGTGCTCACGTATAGATGTGATCCGTGTATCCTGCCTGTGCTCACGCATGGATGTGACCCGTGTATCCTGCCCGTGCTCACGTATGGATGTGACCTGTGTATCCTGTCCGTGCTTACGTATGGATGTGACCCGTGTATCCTGCCCGTGCTCACATATGGATGTGACCCGTGTATCATGCCCATGCTCACGTATGGATGTGACCTGTGTATCCTGCCCGTTCTCACGTATAGATGTGACCCGTGTATTCTGCTCGTGCTCACGTATAGATGTGACCCGTGTATCCTGCCCGGGCTCACGTATAGATGTGATCCGTGTATCCTGCCCGTGCTCACGTATAGATGTGATCCGTGTATCCTGCCCGTGCTCACGTGTGGATGTGATCCGTGTATCCTGCCTGTGCTCACGCATGGATGTGACCCGTGTATCCTGCCCGTGCTCACGTATGGATGTGACCTGTGTATCCTGTCCGTGCTTACGTATGGATGTGACCCGTGTATCCTGCCCGTGCTCACGCATGGATGTGACCCGTGTATCCTGCCCGTGCTCACGTATAGATGTGACCCGTGTATCCTGCCCGTGCTCACGTATAGATGTGATCCGTGTATCCGGCCCGTGCTCACGTATAGATGTGATCCGTGTATCCTGCCCGTGCTCACGTATAGATGTGATCCGTGTATCCTGCCCGTGCTCACGTATAGATGTGATCCGTGTATCCTGCCCGTGCTCACGTATAGATGTGATCCGTGTATCCTGCCCGTGCTCACGTATAGATGTGATCCGTGTATCCTGCCCGTGCTCACGTATAGATGTGATCCGTGTATCCTGCCCGTGCTCACGTATAGATGTGATCCGTGTATCCTGCCTGTGCTCACGCATGGATGTGACCCGTGTATCCGGCCCGTGCTCACGTATAGATGTGATCCGTGTATCCTGCCTGTGCTCACGTATAGATGTGATCCGTGTATCCTGCCCGTGCTCACGTATAGATGTGATCCGTGTATCCTGCCCGTGCTCACGTATAGATGTGATCCGTGTATCCTGCCTGTGCTCACGCATGGATGTGACCCGTGTATCCTGCCCGTGCTCACGTATGGATGTGACCTGTGTATCCTGTCCGTGCTTACGTATGGATGTGACCCGTGTATCCTGCCCGTGCTCACATATGGATGTGACCCGTGTATCATGCCCATGCTCACGTATGGATGTGACCTGTGTATCCTGCCCGTTCTCACGTATAGATGTGACCCGTGTATTCTGCTCGTGCTCACGTATAGATGTGACCCGTGTATCCTGCCCGGGCTCACGTATAGATGTGATCCGTGTATCCTGCCCGTGCTCACGTATAGATGTGATCCGTGTATCCTGCCCGTGCTCACGTGTGGATGTGATCCGTGTATCCTGCCTGTGCTCACGCATGGATGTGACCCGTGTATCCTGCCCGTGCTCACGTATGGATGTGACCTGTGTATCCTGTCCGTGCTTACGTATGGATGTGACCCGTGTATCCTGCCCATGCTCACATATGGATGTGACCTGTGTATCATGCCCATGCTCACGTATGGATGTGACCCGTGTATCATGCGCTTGCTCACATATGGATGTGACCCGTGTATCCTGCCTGTGCTCACGTAGATATGTGACCCGTGTAGCCTGCCCATGCTCATGTATGGATGTGATCCGTGTATCCTGCCCGTGCTCACGTATGGATGTGACCCATATATCCTGCCCGTGCTCACGTATGGATGTGACCCGTGTATCCTGCCCGTGCTCACATATGGATGTGACCCGTGTATCATGCCCATGCTCACGTATGGATGTGACCGTTTATCCTGCCCGTGCTCACATATGGATGTGACCGTTTATCCTGCCCGTGCTCACGTATGGATGTGACCCATATATCCTGGCCGTGCTCACGTATGGATGTGATCCGTGTATCCTGCCCGTGCTCACGTATGGATGTGACCCATATATCCTGCCCGTGCTCACGTATGGATGTGACCGTTTATCCTGCCCGTGCTCACGTATAGATGTGACACGTGTATCCTGCCCGTGCTCACGTATAGATGTGACCTGTATCCTGCCCGTGCTCACGTATAGATGTGACCTGTATCCTGCCCGTGCTCACGTATGGATGTGACTGTGTATCCTGCCCGTGCTCACGTACGGATGTGAATGTGTATCCTGCCCGTGCTCACGCATGGATGTGACCCGTGTATCCTGCCTGTGCTCACGTATGGATGTGACCGTGTATCCTGCCCATGCTCACGTATGGATGTGACCCGTGTATCCTGCCCGTGCTCACGTATGGATGTGACCCGTGTATCCTGCCCATGCTCACGTATAGATGTGACCCATGTATCCTGCCCGTGCTCACGTATGGATGTGACCCGTGTATCCTGCCCATGCTCACGTACAGTATGGATGTGACCCGTGTATTCTGCTCGTGCTCACGTATGGATGTGACCTGTGTATCCTGCCCGTGCTCACGTGTGGATTTGAAACTTGGACACTAAAAACGAAGATAATTCAGGAGCTTCAGACAACACAAATAAATATGGAGAGATGCATGCTGGGTATTACTCAGAGAGACAGTAAAAAGAATGAATGGGTTGAAACCCACCAAAGTGGTCTGAAATCATCACAGGGGTGAAGACATTGTTAAAGAAATGGCAGTGGGCCAGACATTTCGCGAGAAGAAATGACCATCGTTGGACAAAGACGGTACTCAACTGGATTCCAAGAGACCAAAAGTAAGATGGGAGGGTGAGATGAGGGAATGACGTGGAGAAGAGAGGCTTTACTCGAAGGACCTGGGAGATCACTGATGAGACTTCATTCAGCAGTGGGGATACACGGGCTGGAGAGGATGGGATGAGGGAATGTGTGGGAGCGACGTGGAGAAGTGGCTGTAACCGCAGGACCTGGGAGATCACTGGGGAGACTTCATCCAGCAGTGGGGAGACACGGGCAGGAGAGAATGGGATGAGGGAATGTTTGGGAGCGACGTGGAGAAGAGAGGCTGTAACCCCAAGACCTGGGAGATCACTGGGGACACGTCATACAGCAGTGGGGAAACACGGGCTGGAGAGGATGGGATGAGGGAATGTGTGGGAGCGACGTGGAGAAGAGAGGCTGTAACCGCAGGATCTGGGAGATCATTGGGGAGACTGCATCCAGCAGTGGGGAGACTAAGGCTGGCGAGGATGGGATGAGGGAATGTGTGGGAGCGACGTGGAGAAGAGAGGCTGTAACCGCAGGACCTGGGAGATCACTGGGGAGGCTTCATCCAGCAGTGGGGAGACACAGGCTGGAGAGGATGGGATGAGGGAGTGTGTGGGAGCGACGTGGAGAAGAGAGGCTGTAACTGCAGGACATGGGAGATCACTGGGGAGGCTTCATCCAGCAGTGGGGAGACACGGGCTGGGGAGGATGGGATGAGGGAATGTGTGGGAGCGACGTGAAGAAGAGAGGCTGTAACCGCAGGACCTGGGAGATCACTGGGGAGGCTTCATCCTGCAGTGGGGAGACACGGGGTGGGGAGGATGGGATGAGGGAATGTGTGGGAGAGACGTGGAGAAGAGAGGCTGTAACCGCAGGACCTGGGAGATCAATGGGGAGACTTCATCCAGCAGTGGGGAGACACGGGCTGGAGAGGATGGGATGAGGGAATGTGTGGGAGCGACGTGGAGAAGAGCGTCTGTAACCGCAGGACCTGGGAGATCAATGGGGAGACTTCATCCAGCAGTGGGGAGACACGGGCTGGAGAGGATGGGATGAGGGAATGTGTGGGAGCGACGTGGAGAAGAGAGGCTGTAACCGCAGGACCTGGGAGATCACTGGGGAGACTTCATCCAGCAGTGGGGAGACACGGGCTGGAGAGGATGGGATGAGGGAATGTGTGGGAGCGATGTGAAGAAGAGCGGCTGTAACCGCAGGACCTGGGAGATCACTGGGGAGACTTCATCCAGCAATGGGGAGACTCAGGCTGAAGGTGATGAGATAGAGATATAGATATAAAAACAGAAAAGATGTTCACAACACTCCAGTATTAGAAAAATATAAAGATATATGTATTCAACATCATGGGATACAGAAAATATCATCTGAGTGATGTTCCAGGCCAACAAACGACCCTTTTGTAAGCTCCTATGACATGGTGCTGCCGACTGTAGTTTTTATAGGAAATCAGGAGGCTCGTTTTAGCGTCAAAAAGCAGGCGCTCTTCCAGCTCCGAATAATCAAACGGCAGCTACATGCAGGAGCGTCTCTCCCAAATCCCCCATCAGGTCCACATGTGTATTCCAGTTCACACGCATGCCACGCATGCCACGCATGCCACGCATGCTGTACTTAGCTGAAACCTACAGAGCTTATCTTGAACGTACGGAGGCCGCTTGCTATCAATTGAGCGGATAACGATTCTATGTTCCAGCTATTAGCCGGCTTTCTGGATCAAATACGGAGACCGTTGGTGGTAAAGAGGCGATCGTACCCAATGTAAGCCACCCAATGTAAGCCACCCAATGTAAGCCACCCAATGTAAGCCACCCAATGTATGCCACCCAATGTTTGCCACCCAATGTTTGCCACCCAATGTATGCCACCCAATGTTTTGCTTATAATAGGAGCCGTGCATGATTTAACATCAGGGACAATTTTGGCGACTATGGACATCAACAGCCTGTACACCTCCACTGTTCACGGGGAAGGGTTGGAGGCTATTGTGATCCATATCCACTTATCACCTGAGATCAGACTGCAACAGACAGTTCATGGTGCCAAGCTTCAACAAAGTATCCGGACGTTCCTCCTTCTCCTTCCGTGCACCCCAAAACTGGAACAACCTACCGGAGACTCCCACATCCACCACCAGCTTAAGTTCTTTCAAATCTAAGGCTGTCTCACATTTTAACCTGGTCTGTAACTGTTTCATACGCCCATAATATATATTATCTGTAACTGTGCATGCAATGTCTTGTATATAATGTATACCCTGCTCATTTATGTAACTGTATTTGTAACCATGTATTATTTGTCTTAACTCTATGCCCAGGACATACTTGAAAACGAGAGGTAACTCTCAATGTATTACTGCCTGGTAAAATATTTTATAAATAAATAAATAAATATGGAGAGTTATATCCAGATCACTGTACAAGAAACACATTTTGTGTTAAATCATTAGCAAATTGTGTTGGCTCAGAATACTTTTCTATTTAAAAAGATACCACGTATTAGTGCCTTTATTAATTAGTTTATGTACATAACTGGTAGAAATGAAGCACGAAAGGAGGGCTCGGAGTCCTCTCTCAGGGAGCCGTTGCGGGGGCGCACAGGAAGTTCTCCAAAGAGCAATAAGCTCTTACCTTCGGCCACTAGGGCACCGGAGGATCCAATGTTAGGGCTCTTTAAAAGCCCATCTGTTTCCTTTCCTATCTTCTTACTCTATCTCCTGTCCTATACCCCATCCCAGACCTAAGCTGCCTTGGGAAAGCGGCCGAGTCAAGGGTCTCAAATCCAACAGCCATGAAATGACTAATACAACAACATTAAAACTTATATCCATGAACGTGAAAGGTTTAAACTCAGTGAGGAAACGAAGATTAGCTCTGCAGGAACTGAATAAGCTCAAAGGAGATATCCTTTTCCTGCAAGAGACACATTTCAACTCTATTTCACCCCCCAACACTTTTAATAACACATATCCTCAGGCGTACTATGCATCAAGCTGCAAGAAGAAGAGAGGAGTGGCCATTTTATTTCGCAGTAACACTCCTTTTGCGATAGATAAATCCATTGCAGACCCGGAGGGAAGATATTTAATCCTATTGGGTTCTCTTTCAGGGGTGCCGATCACCATGGTGAACATCTATGCACCAAATGAAAACCAGGTTCCTTTCCTCGAGACAGTGTTGGAGATAGTAAGTAGACACAATCACACATCAGTAATACTTGCAGGTGATTTTAATATGATCAGTTCCCCGGAACATGATAGAGCCAATGATCATGGCACAGTCCCACCCAAGACTACTATCCTTAATGCTAAGAAATTTAAGGAAATAATGAAAGATTTCCCACTGTTTGATATCTGGAGGTCCCAACACCAGGGACAGAGAGATTACTCCTTCTTCTCAACCCCACATCAGACCTACTCGAGGATTGACTATTTTCTAGGTACCAGGGATGTTCTCCAGGCGTCCTCCCAGTCGAATATTGGCTCAATTTCTTGGTCTGACCATGCCCCCATCGAAATGGAGCTCTCTTTGCCTTTTATAAAGAATTCCAGCTATAAATGGAAACTAAATGATTCCCTGTTAAATTCCCCAGAAATAGTGAGCACATTTACTCAAAAAATAGTAGAATATTTTGACCTAAACAAGGGGTCAGTCGAGTCTCCGATCACGCTGTGGGAAGCCCATAAGGCATCTATTCGAGGCTCTCTCATTTCTCTAGCGTCATATAAAAAGAAAAAAAAACAAAAAGAATATAAAGAATTAATGGACAAGGTCCAGGCTCTGGAGACTGAACATAAATCCAAGCCTACTAAAAAAATATATAAGACCCTAGTTGAAACAAGGACTGAATTTAAAAGAGTCCAATTAGAGGAGGTAGAGCGGGCACTTCGATGGACGAATCAACGTTTCTACGATAAAGGAAACAAGGCAGACCGGTTATTGGCCAATAAATTAAGAGGTCAAAGGGTCAAAAACCAAATTACAGCAATCCGAACCAAATCTGGTCTCAAAACATTTAAAGAAAGCGAGATTGCCCAAGAATTCTCAGAATATTATACGAAACTCTATAATTTAAATCCCTCCCAAAATACTCAGTCCGGATTGACGACCATCTCAAAGTACTTAGAGGAATGCAACCTTCCGGCCCTTCCAGAAAAAACTATCTCACAATTAAATGAAAAAATAACGCCCAAAGAACTATTTGAAGTAATAAAACAATTAAAAATAAATAAGACTCCAGGGCCAGACGGGTTCTCAAACCAATATTACAAGAAGTTTAAGGCCGTGCTGGTTCCTCACCTAGTAGAAGTTTTCAATGCATTTATGGGGGGTGAAGATGTCCCGGCCTCTATGTCTACAGCCAACCTGGCAATAATTCACAAAGAAGGTAGAGACCCACTGCAATGTGGCAATTACAGGCCGATATCTCTCCTAAATTCTGATCTAAAAATATATAGTAAGATTTTAGCAAACAGACTAAACCCGATTCTTCCGAGCTTGATTCATAAAGACCAGGTTGGATTTATTTCGGGCAGACAAGCTTCAGATAATACTCGGAAAATAATAAACATTGTGGACCACGTGCATCTCTCAGGTACAAGAGCATTTTTGTTAAGCTTGGATGCCGAAAAAGCATTCGATAGAATTAAGTGGGACTTTTTAGACCAAACATTGATTAAATTCGGCTTCAGGGGCCCCTTCTTAGAGGGGATCAGAGCTCTGTACAAAAACCTTATGCAAATTCTTATGCTACCTTATATAAATATAATTTCCCCCCCTTATTTACAGATATTAAAAAAAACCTCCAGTGCTGGAACAAGTACCACATTTCATGGCTCGGAAGAGTGACATCTGTTAAGATGAACATCCTTCCCAGGCTACTACAGTATACGTCTTCCAGACCCTCCCGGTCTGTGTTCCGCTGGCAGACCTCAAAAGCATTCAAAATAGTATTTTCCAATTCATCTGGAAGGACAAAAAGCCGCGGGTGGCTAGATCGGTAATGTTGGCACCACGGGAGTGTGGAGGTCTGGGAGTACCAGATATAATTAATTATTATCAAGCGACCCACCTAAAACAAGCGATAGTTTGGAACAACGATCCAGTGTCTTGTGGCTGGTTGGAAATTGAGTCCTCCTGTGTCGCTCCCCTCTCACTCGGGGCAATACTTTGGTCCGGAGGGGGAGAGAAGATAATATCGGACAGAACAGGCCTGGGAGCAATGAGATGCACGTGGAAAATTTGGACAAAAACAAGAAAAAAATATAAACTGACGTCTTCCCCCTCCATACTCACTCCCATTTTTGGTAACCCAGAATTCCCTCCGGGTTGTGTCCCAGGGAACCTTAAAGCATTTAGTTTGGCTAATATGAAATCAGCAGGAGATCTAATAGACAAAGGGACTATTATTCCGTTACTTGATTTACAGGAGAAATGCCTCCCCTTGAAACTCCCACTTTATGGTTATCTTCAGATCAGACACTTTCTCCTAACAATTTCCCAAACATCCAAATTTGAAGGTCCAACGTCTTTTGAAAAGATGTGTATGGTGGGCACATACCGGAAGGGTCTGATCTCAGAGATTTACGCGGGGCTAGCACGGTCCAGGAGTCCCGTCAACCACAATTATATGATGAAATGGGCTGAAGACCTCAATCTTGATATAGACAGAGATGAATGGGAGGATATTTGGGAAGCAGCAGCCAAAACTTCTATTTGCACTACTACTAAGGAAAATATATATAAAATTCTATATCAATGGTACTTAATCCCGAGTAGGCTGAGCCGGATCTTCCCTGGCCTGTCTGACCTCTGTTGGAGGGGGTGCGGCCAGAGAGGAGATATGGTGCATATATGGTGGACATGCCCAAAGATCCAGACTTTCTGGAATATGATATGCTCATTGGTTGAGGAGACGGTAGGAGTTGAGATCCGGATGGACCCGCTGATATGCCTACTCGCGAAACCCATCGAAGATATCTCTGTCCCTCTTAAAAAATTGGCTTCGTTCATCCTGACTGCGGCTCGCTGCTCAATAGCAGCTAATTGGAAAAAGATTAAACCCCCTTCGAAGCAAATGGTCCTTCGCAAGGTAAGCGAGGTCAAGCTTATGGAATACCTATCGGCGCTCCTGAAACAGAATATAGTACAATATGAGAAAGTTTGGGCACAGTGGCGTTATAATTAAAGAGATTAAAAATGAGATATGGTTTCCCCGTTCCTATCCCCTCTCCCCCCTCTTCTTCTGTTTTCTCTCTTTTCCCCCTCTTTCTCTCTGTCTATCCTTTACAGTACTAATATAAGGGGTTTGATTTAAGATCCTCCTATAACTGTTAATTCTCCCGGACGGGGATCTACATAATAGAATCTAAATGCATAGGAGGTTTCAAAATACTAGGGGCAGATCGACTCTTCTTGATCAATCAACTTTGAGATGCTTCGGGTTGTTCACTTTTAAATGTATATGTTAATTAAGTTTAATGTCTATAAACAACCAAGTGATGTGAATGTACCCCTGTCAGAAAACAATAAAAATGTTTGAAATAAAAAAGATACCACGTATGCCATGTTCGGGCTCCGGGCGATGGCTTCCAACGATGCTCCATCCTACGCCAATATCTATATCAATTAGTTTGAAGAATCCTTTGTTTCCAACAACTTACTATATTGCCAGTACGCCACAATGTGGCTTCGCTGCACCGATGATGTCTTTATGATGTGGACGGGCAATGCTGGGACCTTCGAAACGTTTGTTCAACAAATTAATGGGACAATATCCACCATTACATCTACACTGGAATCTGGCCAAGAGCAAGGAAGCTATTTGGACACTTTGATCTATAAACAGGGTAACAGCTTAAAGACAGACCTGTTTACCAAGGTGACTGACCATAATACACTGCTACATTTCACCCGCAGAATACCAAGCAATTTGTACCAGTTAGACAATAACACAGGGTGAGATGAATAGGAAGCAAAGAATCGGGGGTGGGGAATAGACTACGAACAATGTGGGACAATTCCAGAACAGAGGTTACCCAGACGATCTTCTCGAGAGTAAGATGATTGGTGTCAAGAATAAAGGAGAGGACCTCATACAGTACATGTATTCCCATGAACAAGATCCAAAAACAGTGGAACCCCCGAAGCACCAACGTTGAGAGATACTTCAGTGAGGGCAGACATTGGCTCAGGTAGACCAAGGGCATCACAGTTCAAGGGAACACCAAATAAAGGGGACTTTTCCACGCTTGTCCTGTGCCCACTGTGAGAATGAAGAGAAGGGCCCCACCTTCCTTCATCCCCACACGGGACATAAATACAACATGAGGGACAATACTATCTGTAATACAGAGTTTGTGGTCTAGCTGCTGAAATGTCCATATGGTCGGGTATACGTGGGTAAGACTATAAACAAGGCTAAAGAAAGAATAAGCCTGCATAAATCCACTAAAAGGCGCAAGGTGTCAGATCAGCCGGTGTCTGCACGCGTCACTCAGGCCGGCCATAACGTGAGCAAACTCAGGTTCCAATTATTAGAGGTGGTACAACAACCACCGAGGGGTGGAGACGGGTTACAGCGGTTAAAGAAACGCAAAACGTATTGGATACATGAATTAGACGCCTTATATCCTTGTGGTCGCAATAGGGAATATGACATAACCAACATTACCTAGGTGTTGGGGTGTAAGACATTGTGTGCGGTCGGAGGATTGAACATGTCTGGCCATTAACATAGGATGGACGTTTGCGCGAGACGATATCGGAGGATATCCATTTTACAACACAGTATATGTCTCTATGATATTCTGAACTCTAATGCTGTGTTATTTTTACAGTCGGCTGTGTCGCTCCCAGACACTGGTCCCCTTGTCCCTGGTCACCCATGGCTTGTGTTGGGTCTCCCTTGTTCGAGGTCACAGACAATCTATAGAATACCGGTACCCTATCCTTACACCTGGTGGCACTCTTTGTATGGACGTATATTATTTATGCGTTTGATACTAGCAGATTTGGGTATATATTTCCTTGACCCATCAGCAGATCGCCTTGAAACATCTCTGGACCCCAATGCTGGGACTTATCGGTTATTGTCACGTATACATGGATGCCAACGGGCAGATACAGAGAATCGATGTCCTCTGGGCTAAAGAGAAAAGGCATTGATTGACCATTCCAATATTGGATCGAAGGGATCTCCAGGGTCTACATTTAGGGCTGACCAATATATCATAATATAGTGCTTAAGGAAGCATATGCGTAGCTTCATGGCTGATAATTTACACCTCATACATAAAGCTTGGCCCCCCGCAGACGCACTTACCAGAACGCCCTCCTACCGTCTCTGCACGTTCTCCCTACCTACCAATTAGACTGTAAGCTCCTCGGAGCAGGGACTTTTTCCTAAATGTCACTTTAATGTCTGAAGCACTTCTCCCCATTATGTGTTATTTATATTATCTGTTATTTATATGATTACCACATGTATTACTGCTGTGAAGCGCTATGTACATTAATGGCGCTATATAAATAAGACATACATACATACATACATACATATTCTCCCCTGTATTGTGGGTGCGATTCTGCGCATGCGCATTGCAGACCCTTCTGTCAGTGACGGGGTTAATGTCGCTCTCTCCTGGGGGTCTCTTGAGGTCCGAGCAGGCAGGAGACCTCCGGATTCAGGTAACTGAATGAATAGCATTAGGAGGGTCTTTCTTATACACAGCAGTGTCCCAATGATTCTGTATCAGGGACTCTACAGTATATAGATAGAAGTCATGCTCGGCACTGCTATATAATGAATCACAAGCCTCTTCAAGACTGGGGCATCCCGGACATACCTCCCAGACACGCAGGTACCCGTCGGCTCCCCCCGTCAGCAGCTTGGTACAGTCCTGGCTGAAGCACACCGCCTTCTGCAGAGTGTCTGGGCTGAAGTCGGTCTGTACCACATGGAGAGGCTGCAGGGAGATCTCGGGCTGGGTAGGTGGCGGGGAGATCTCGGGGGTCTCGTTCTTGGGGTCCTCCTTGCTCTCGTCTGTGCTGCTTTTGGACGGTTTCCTCTTTCTGGCCCCTCGTTCGTTGTTACCTGAGCGCAGAAGAGAACGTCAGCTCATATCAGACATTTAGCAGGCTGTAAGGACCGCAGGACGAGACTGCGAGCCCCCGCAGCGCCTGCCCCCAGGCCCCCAGCGTGTCTGCGCATCCCCCCGTATCCCTGTGCCTACCCCCCCTCTGTGTCTGCCCCCTGCCCCCTCCTCCGTGTCTGCACATACCCCCCCATCCCTGTCTGCACATACCCCCACCTCCGTGTCTGCACATACCTCCCCCCGTCCGTGTCTGCACATACCCCCCCCGTCCGTGTCTGCACATACCCCTCCCTCCGTGTCTGCACATACCCCCCCCCTCCGTGTCTGCACATACCCCCCCCTCCGTGTCTGCACATACCCCCCCCCTCCGTGTCTGCACATACCCCCCCCCTCCGTGTCTGCACATACCCCCCCCTCCGTGTCTGCACATACCACCCCTCCGTGTCTGCACATACCCCCCCTCCGTGTCTGCACATACCCCCCCCTCCGTGTCTGCACATACCCCCCCTCCGTGTCTGCACATATCCCCCCTCTGTGTCTGCACATACCCCCCCCTCCGTGTCTGCACATACCCCCCCCTCCGTGTCTGCACATACCCCCCCCCTCCATGTCTGCACATACCCCCCCCCCCCTCCATGTCTGCACATTACGCCCCCCTATGTGTCTGCACATACCCCCCCTCCTAACCCTAACCCAAACTTCTGGTAACCTCCCGAGCCCCCTATCTCCAAACCTCTGGTAACCCCCCGAGCTCCCTATCCCCAAACCGCTGGTAACCCCCCGAGCTCCCTATCCCCAAACCTCTGGTAACCTCCCGAGCTCCCTATCCCCAAACCTCTGATAACCTCCCGAGCCCCCTATCCCCAAACCTCTAGTAACCTCCCGAGCCTCCTATCCCCAAACCTCTGGTAACCTCCCGATCCCCCTATCCCAAAACCTCTGGTAACCTCCCGAGCCCCATATCCCCAAACCTCTGGTAACCTCCCGAGCCCCCTATCCCCAAACCTCTGGTAACCTCCCGAGCTCCCTATCCCAAAACCTCTGGTAACCTCCCGAGCCTCCTATCCCCAAACCTCTGGTAACCTCCCGAGCCCCCTATCCCCAAACCTCTGGTAACCTCCCGAGCTCCCTATCCCCAAACCTCTGGTAACCTCCCGAGCCCCCTATCCCCAAACCTCTGGTAACCTCCCGCGCCCCCTATCCCCAGACCTCTGGTAACCTCCCGAGCCTCCTATCCCCAAACCTCTGGTAACCTCCCGAGCCCCCTATCCCCAAACCTCTGGTAACCCCCCGAGCCCCCTATCCCCAAACCTCTGGTAACCCCCCGAGCCCCCTATCCCCAAACCTCTGGTAACCTCCCGAGCCCCCTATCCCCAAACCTCTGGTAACCTCCCGAGCCCCCTATCCCCAAACCTCTGGTAAGCCCCCGAGCCCCCTATCCCCAAACCTCTGGTAACCCCCCGAGCCCCCTATCCCCAAACCTCTGGTAACCCCCCGAGCCCCCTATCCCCAAACCTCTGGTAATCCCCCGACCCCCTATCCCCAAACCTCTGGTAACCTCCCGAGCCCCCTATCCCCAAACCTCTGGTAACCTCCCGAGCCCCCTATCCCCAAACCTCTGGTAACCTCCCGAGCCCCCTATCCCCAAACCTCTGGTAACCTCCCGAGCCCCCTATCCCCAAACCTCTGGTAACCTCCCGAGCCCCCTATCCACAAACCTCTAGTAACCTCCCGAGCCTCCTATCCGCAAACCTCTGGTAACCTCCCGAGCCCCCTATCCCCAAACCTCCGGTAACCTCCCGAGCCCCCTATCCCCAAACCTCCGGTAACCTCCCGAGCCCCCTATCCCCAAACCTCTGGTAACCTCCCGCGCCCCCTATCCCCAAACCTCTGGTAACCCTCCGAGTCCCCTATCCCCAAACCTCTGGTAACCTCCCGAGCTCCCTATCCCCAAACCTCTGGTAACCTCCCGAGCTCCTTATCCCCAAACCTCTGGTAACCTCCCGAGCCCCCTGTCCTTAAACTCTGGTAACCTCCCGAGCCCCCTATCCCCAAACCTCTGGTAACCTCCCGCGCCCCCTATCCCCAAACCTCTGGTAACCCCCCGAGCCCCCTATCCCCAAACCTCTGGTAACCCCCCGAGCCCCCTATCCCCAAACCTCTGGAAACCCCCCGAGCCCCCTATCCCCAAACCTCTGGTAACCTCCCGAGCCCCCTATCCCCAAACCTCTGGTAACCTCCCGAGCCTCCTATCCCCAAACCTCTGGTAACCTCCCGAGCCCCCTATCCCCAAACCTCTGGTAACCCCCCGAGCCCCCTATCCCCAAACCTCTGGTAACCCCCCGAGCCCCCTATCCCCAAACCTCTGGTAACCTCCCGAGCCCCCTATCCCCAAACCTCTGGTAACCTCCCGAGCCCCCTATCCCCAAACCTCTGGTAACCCCCCGAGCCCCCTATCCCCAAACCTCTGGTAACCCCCCGAGCCCCCTATCACCAAACCTCTGGTAACCCCCCGACCCCCTATCCCCAAACCTCTGGTAACCCCCCGAGCCCCCTATCCCCAAACCTCTGGTAACCTCCCGAGCCCCCTATCCCCAAACCTCTGGTAACCTCCCGAGCCCCCTATCCCCAAACCTCTGGTAACCTCCCGAGCCCCCTATCCCCAAACCTCTGGTAACCTCCCGAGCCCCCTATCCCCAAACCTCTGGTAACCTCCCGAGCCCCCTATCCACAAACCTCTAGTAACCTCCCGAGCCTCCTATCCGCAAACCTCTGGTAACCTCCCGAGCCCCCTATCCCCAAACCTCTGGTAACCCCCCGAGCTCCCTATCCCCAAACCTCTGGTAACCTCCTGAGCCCCCTATCCCCAAACCTCCGGTAACCTCCCAAACCCCCTATCCCCAAACCTCTGGTAACCTCCCGCGCCCCCTATCCCCAAACCTCTGGTAACCTCCCGAACCCCCTATCCCCAAACCTCTGGTAACCTCCCGAGCCCCCTATCCCCAAACCTCTGGTAACCTCCCGCGCCCCCTATCCCCAAACCTCTGGTAACCTCCCGAACCCCCTATCCCCAAACCTCTGGTAACCTCCCGAGCCCCCTATCCCCAAACCTCTGGTAACCTCCCGAGCCTCCTATCCCCAAACCTCTGGTAACCTCCCGCGCCCTCTATCCCCAAACCTCTGGTAACCTCCCGAACCCCCTATCCCCAAACCTCTGGTAACCTCCCGCGCCCCCTATCCCCAAACCTCTGGTAACCTCCCGAGCCTCCTATCCCCAAACCTCCGGTAACCTCCCAAACCCCCTATCCCCAAACCTCTGGTAACCTCCCGAGCCCCCTATCCCCAAACCTCCGGTAACCTCCCAAACCCTCTATCCCCAAACCTCTGGTAACCTCCCGCGCCCCCTATCCCCAAACCTCTGGTAACCTCCCGAACCCCCTATCCCCAAACCTCTGGTAACCTCCCGAGCCCCCTATCCCCAAACCTCTGGTAACCTCCCGCGCCCCCTATCCCCAAACCTCTGGTAACCTCCCGAACCCCCTATCCCCAAACCTCTGGTAACCTCCCGAGCCCCCTATCCCCAAACCTCTGGTAACCTCCCGAGCCTCCTATCCCCAAACCTCTGGTAACCTCCCGCGCCCTCTATCCCCAAACCTCTGGTAACCTCCCGAACCCCCTATCCCCAAACCTCTGGTAACCTCCCGCGCCCCCTATCCCCAAACCTCTGGTAACCTCCCGAGCCTCCTATCCCCAAACCTCTGGTAACCTCCCGAGCTCCCTATCCCCAAACCTCTGGTAACCTCCCGAGCCCCCTATCCCCAAACCTCTGGTAACCTCCCGAGCTCCCTATCCCCAAACCTCTGGTAACCTCCCGAGCTCCCTATCCCCAAACCTCTGGTAACCTCCCGAGCTCCCTATCCCCAAACCTCTGGTAACCTCCCGAGCCCCCTATCCCCAAACCTCTGGTAACCCCTCGAGCCCCCTATCCCCAAACCTCTGGTAACCTCCCGAGCCCCCTATCCCCAAACCTCTGGTAACCTCCCGAGCCCCCTATCCCCAAACCTCTGGTAACCTCCCGAGCCCCCTATCCCCAAACCTCTGGTAACCACCCGAACGACCTATCCCCAAACCTCTGGTAACCACCCGAACGACCTATCCCCAAACCTCTGGTAACCTCCCGAGCCCCCTATCCCCAAACCTCTAGTACCCTCCCGAGCCCCCTATCCCCAAACCTCTGGTAACCTCCCAAGCCCCCTATCCCCAAACCTCTGGTAACCTCCCGAGCTCCTTATCCCCAAACCCCTGGTAACCTCCCGAGCTCCCTATCCCCAAACCCCTGGTAACCTCCCTAGCTCCCTATCCCCAAACCTCTGGTAACCTCCCGAGCCCCCTATCCCCAAACCTCTGGTAACCTCCCGAACCCCCTATCCCCAAACCTCTGGTAACCTCCTGCGCCCCCTATCCCCAAACCTCCGGTAACCTCCCAAGCTCCCTATCCCCAAACTTCTGGTAACCTCCCGCGCCCCCTATCCCCAAACCCCTGGTAACCTCCCGCGCCCCCTATCCCCAAACCCCTGGTAACCTCCCTAGCTCCCTATCCCCAAACCCCTGGTAACCTCCCTAGCTCCCTATCCCCAAACCTCTGGTAACCTCCCGCGCCCCCTATCTCCAAACCTCTGGTAACCTCCCGTGCCCCCTATCCCCAAACCTCTGGTAACCTCCCGAGCCCCCTATCCCCAAACCTCTGGTAACCTCCCGAGCCCCCTATCCCCAAACCTCTAGTAACCTCCCGAGCTCCCTATCCCCAAACCTCTGGTAACCTCCCGAGCTCCCTATCCCCAAACCTCTGGTAACCTCCCGAGCTCCCTATCCCCAAACCTCTGGTAACCTCCCGAGCTCCCTATCCCCAAACCTCTAGTAACCTCCCGAGCTCCCTATCACCAAACCCCTGGTAACCTCCCGAGCTCCCTATCCCCAAACCTCTGGTACCCTCCCGAGCCCCCTATCCCCAAACCTCTGGTAACCTCCCAAGCCCCCTATCCCCAAACCTCTGGTAACCTCCCGAGCTCCTTATCCCCAAACCCCTGGTAACCTCCCGAGCTCCCTATCCCCAAACCCCTGGTAACCTCCCTAGCTCCCTATCCCCAAACCTCTGGTAACCTCCCGAGCCCCCTATCCCCAAACCTCTGGTAACCTCCCGAACCCCCTATCCCCAAACCTCTGGTAACCTCCTGCGCCCCCTATCCCCAAACCTCCGGTAACCTCCCAAGCTCCCTATCCCCAAACTTTCTGGTAACCTCCCGCGCCCCCTATCCCCCAAACCCCTGGTAACCTCCCGTGCCCCCTATCCCCAAACCCCTGGTAACCTCCCTAGCTCCCTATCCCCAAACCCCTGGTAACCTCCCTAGCTCCCTATCCCCAAACCTCTGGTAACCTCCCGCGCCCCCTATCTCCAAACCTCTGGTAACCTCCCGTGCCCCCTATCCCCAAACCTCTGGTAACCTCCCGAGCCCCCTATCCCCAAACCTCTGGTAACCTCCCGAGCCCCCTATCCCCAAACCTCTAGTAACCTCCCGAGCTCCCTATCCCCAAACCTCTGGTAACCTCCCGAGCTCCCTATCCCCAAACCTCTGGTAACCTCCCGAGCTCCCTATCCCCAAACCTCTGGTAACCTCCCGAGCTCCCTATCACCAAACCTCTAGTAACCTCCCGAGCTCCCTATCACCAAACCCCTGGTAACCCCCCGAGCCCCCTATCCCCAAACCCCTGGTAACCTCCCGAGCTCCCTATCCCCAAACCTCTGGTAACCTCCCGAGCTCCCTATCCCCAAACTTCTGGTAACCTCCCAAGCTCCCTATCCCCAAACCTCTGGTAACCTCCCGAGCTCCCTATCACCAAACCCCTGGTAACCCCCCGAGCCCCCTATCCCCAAACCTCTGGTAACCTCCCGAGCTCCCTATCCCCAAACTTCTGGTAACCTCCCAAGCTCCCTATCCCCAAACCTCTGGTAACCTCCCGCGCCCCCTATCCCCAAACCTCTGGTAACCTCCCGAGCTCCCTATCCCCAAACCTCTGGTAACCCCCCTATCCCCAAACCTCTGGTAACCTCCCGAGCTCCCTATCCCCAAACCTCTGGTAACCTCCCGCGCCCCCTATCCCCAAACCTCAGGTAACCTCCCGCGCCCCCTATCCCCAAACCCCCCTATCCCCAAACCTCAGGTAACCTCCCGCGCCCCCTATCCCCAAACCCCTGGTAACCCCCCTATCCCCAAACCCCCCTATCCCCAAACCTCAGGTAACCTCCCGCGCCCCCTATCACCAAACCCCTGGTAACCCCCCGAGCCCCCTATCCCCAAACCTCTGGTAACCTCCCGAGCCCCCTATCCCCAAACCTCCGGTAACCTCCCGCGCCCCCTATCCCCAAACCTCTGGTAACCCCCCGAGCTCCCTATCCCCAAACCTCTGGTAACCCCCCGAGCTCCCTATCCCAAACCTCTGGTAACCCCCCGAGCTCCCTATCCCCAAACCTCTGGTAACCCCCCGAGCCTCCTATCCCCAAACCTCTGGTAACCTCCCGAGCCTCCTATCCCCAAACCTCTGGTAACCTCCCGCGCCCCCTATCCCCAAACCTCTGGTAACCTGCTATTCCCGCAGACGCCCCCCAGGACGCCCTGTCAGGAGAGCTGTGCATGATGCATGATGGGGGATGGAGATCCTCACCCGTCTTTTCCCGGCTCTTCCCCTCGTTCTTCTCCTCCCGCGTTTGCCAGCGCAGGATATGACAGCTGGCGTCCTGTCCGGCTGCCAACATGTCCCCTGCCAGCGCCATGGTCATCGTGGCTCGCGTCTCCGTGTCATATGAGAGCAGCAGGGAGGCGCTGAGCCGGTCCGAGATCCTCTCCAGCCACAGGAAGTGCTGACCGGGGAGAGACAATAATCAGGCGAGAGGGGGGCAGAGACAGCCAAATCTGCAGGGGGGAGGGGGGACGCAGAGACAGCCAAATCTGCAGGGGGGGAGGGGGACGCAGAGACAGCCAAATCTGCAGGGGGGAGGGGGACGCAGAGACAGCCAAATCTGCAGGGGGGAGGGGGACGCAGAGACAGACAAATCTGCAGGGGGGAGGGGGACGCAGAGACAGCCAAATCTGCAGGGGGGGGGGGGGGGGGCAGAGACAGCCAAATCTGCAGGGGGGGGGGCAGAGACAGCCAAATCTGCAGGGGGGGAGGGGGGCAGAGACAGCCAAATCTGCAGGGGGGGAGGGGGCAGAGACAGCCAAATCTGCAGGGGGGGGGGGGGGGCAGAGACAGCCAAATCTGCAGGGGGGGGCAGAGACAGCCAAATCTGCAGGGGGGGAGGGGGCAGAGACAGCCAAATCTGCAGGGGGGGAGGGAGCAGAGACAGCCAAATCTGCAGTGGGGGGGGGGGGGGGGGCAGAGACAGCCAAATCTGCAGGGGGGGGTAGGGGAAGACAGCCAAATCTGCAGGGGTGGCGGGCAGAGACAGCCAAATCTGCAGGGGGGGGGGGCAGAGACAGCCAAATCTGCAGGGGGGGGTGGGGGCAGAGACAGCCAAATCTGCAGGGGGGGGTGGGGGCAGAGACAGCCAAACTTGCAGGGGGTGTGTGGGGGCAGAAACAGCAAATCTGCAGGGGGGGGTGGGGGCAGAGACAGACAAATCTGCAGGGGGGGGGGGGGGGCAGAGACAGCCAAATCTGCAGGGGGGGGGGGGATAGACAGCCAAATCTGCAGGGGGGGCAGAGACAGCCAAATCTGCAGGGGGGGGGGGGGGGCAGAGAGACAGCCAAATCTGCAAAGGGGGGGGGGGGCAGAGACAGCCAAATCTGCAAAGGGGGGGGGGGCAGAGACAGCCAAATCTGCAGGGGGGGACGGGACGCAGAGACCGCCAAATCTGCAGGGACGAGACGCAGAGACAGCCAAATCTGAAGGGGGGGACGAAACGCAGAGACAGCCAAATATGCAGGGGGGGGGGGGGCGGGACGCAGAGACAGCCAAATCTGCAGGGGGGACGGGACACAGAGACAGCCAAATCTGCAGGGGGGACGGGACGCAGAGACAGCCAGATCTGCAGGGGGGACGGGACGCAGAGACAGCCATATCTGCAGGGGGGACGGGACGCAGAGACAGCCATATCTGCAGGGGGGACGGGACGCAGAGACAGCCATATCTGCAGGGGGGACGGGACGCAGAGACAGCCAGATCTGCAGGGGGGACGGGACGCACAGACAGCCAAATCTGCAGGGGGGGACGGGACACAGAGACAGCCAGATCTGCAGGGGGGACGGGACGCAGAGACAGCCAGATCTGCAGGGGGGACGGGACGCAGAGACAGCCAAATCTGCAGGGGGGGACGGGACGCAGAGACAGCCAAATCTGCAGGGGGGGGACACAGAGACAGACAAATCTGCAGGGGGGGGGACGCAGAGACAGCCAAATCTGCAGGGGGGGACGGGACGCAGAGACAGCCAAATCTGCAGGGGGGCACGGGACACAGAGACTGCCATATTTGCAGGGGGGACGGGACGCAGAGACAGCCAAATCTGCAGGGGGGGGACACAGACAGCCAAATCTGCAGGGAGGGGGACGCAGAGACAGCCAAATCTGCAGGGGGGGGGGGGACACAGAGACAGCCAAATCTGCAGGGGGGGGGGACGCAGAGACAGCCAAATCTGCAGGGGGGGGAGGACGCAGAGACAGCCAAATCTGCAGGGGGAGACGGGACGCAGACAGCCCAATCTGCAGGGGGGCGCAGAGATAGGCAAATCTGCAGGGGGGGGGGGGCGCAGAGACAACCAAATCTGCAGGGGGGGGGATGCAGAGACAGCCAAATCTGCAGGGGGAGACGGGACGCAGACAGCCCAATCTGCAGGGGGGCGCAGAGATAGGCAAATCTGCAGGGGGGGGGGGGCGCAGAGACAACCAAATCTGCAGGGGGGGAGGGAGCAGAGACAGCCAAATCTGCAGTGGGGGGGGGGGGGGGGGGCAGAGACAGCCAAATCTGCAGTGGGGGGGGGGGGGGCAGAGACAGCCAAATCTGCAGGGGTGGCGGGCAGAGACAGCCAAATCTGCAGGGGGGGGGGGGGCAGAGACAGCCAAATCTGCAGGGGGGGGTGGGGGCAGAGACAGCCAAATCTGCAGGGGGGGGTGGGGGCAGAGACAGCCAAACTTGCAGGGGGTGTGTGGGGGCAGAAACAGCAAATCTGCAGGGGGGGGTGGGGGCAGAGACAGACAAATCTGCAGGGGGGGGGGGGGGCAGAGACAGCCAAATCTGCAGGGGGGGGGGGATAGACAGCCAAATCTGCAGGGGGGGCAGAGACAGCCAAATCTGCAGGGGGGGGGGGGCAGAGACAGCCAAATCTGCAAAGGGGGGGGGGGCAGAGACAGCCAAATCTGCAAAGGGGGGGGGGGGCAGAGACAGCCAAATCTGCAGGGGGGGACGGGACGCAGAGACCGCCAAATCTGCAGGGACGAGACGCAGAGACAGCCAAATCTGAAGGGGGGGACGAAACGCAGAGACAGCCAAATATGCAGGGGGGGGGGGGGGGGGCGGGACGCAGAGACAGCCAAATCTGCAGGGGGGACGGGACACAGAGACAGCCAAATCTGCAGGGGGGACGGGACGCAGAGACAGCCAGATCTGCAGGGGGGACGGGACGCAGAGACAGCCATATCTGCAGGGGGGACGGGACGCAGAGACAGCCATATCTGCAGGGGGGACGGGACGCAGAGACAGCCAGATCTGCAGGGGGGACGGGACGCAGAGACAGCCAAATCTGCAGGGGGGGACGGGACACAGAGACAGCCAGATCTGCAGGGGGGACGGGACGCAGAGACAGCCAGATCTGCAGGGGGGACGGGACGCAGAGACAGCCAAATCTGCAGGGGGGGACGGGACGCAGAGACAGCCAAATCTGCAGGGGGGGGACACAGAGACAGACAAATCTGCAGGGGGGGGGACGCAGAGACAGCCAAATCTGCAGGGGGGGACGGGACGCAGAGACAGCCAAATCTGCAGGGGGGCACGGGACACAGAGACTGCCATATTTGCAGGGGGGACGGGACGCAGAGACAGCCAAATCTGCAGGGGGGGGACACAGACAGCCAAATCTGCAGGGAGGGGGACGCAGAGACAGCCAAATCTGCAGGGGGGGGGGGACACAGAGACAGCCAAATCTGCAGGGGGGGGGACGCAGAGACAGCCAAATCTGCAGGGGGGGGGAGGACGCAGAGACAGCCAAATCTGCAGGGGGAGACGGGACGCAGACAGCCCAATCTGCAGGGGGGCGCAGAGATAGGCAAATCTGCAGGGGGGGGGGGGGCGCAGAGACAACCAAATCTGCAGGGGGGGGGATGCAGAGACAGCCAAATCTGCAGGGGGAGACGGGACGCAGACAGCCCAATCTGCAGGGGGGCGCAGAGATAGGCAAATCTGCAGGGGGGGGGGGGCGCAGAGACAACCAAATCTGCAGGGGGGGGGATGCAGAGACAGCCAAATCTGCAGGGGGGGGAACGCATTGACAGCCAAATCTGCAGGGGGGGGGGGGACGCAGAGACAGCCAAATCTGCAGGGGGGGGGGCAGAGACAGCCAAATCTGCAGGGACGGGACGCAGAGACAGCCAAATCTGCAGGGGGGGACGGGACGTAGAGACAGCCAAATCTGCAGGGGGGGACGGGACGCAGACAGCCCAATCTGCAGGGGGGCGCAGAGATAGGCAAATCTGCAGGGGGGGGCGCAGAGACAACCAAATCTGCAGGGGGGGGGATGCAGAGACAGCCAAATCTGCAGGGGGGGGAACGCATTGACAGCCAAATCTGCAGGGACGGGACGCAGAGACAGCCAAATCTGCAGGGAAGGGACGCAGAGACAGCCAAATCTGCAGGGGGGGGGGACGCAGAGACAGCCAAATCTGCAGGGGAGGACGCAGAGACAGCCAAATCTGCAGGGGGGGGACGCAGAGACAGCCAAATCTGCACGGACGGGACGCAGAGACAGCCAAATCTGCAGGGGGGGACGGGACGCAGAGACAGCCAAATCTGCAGGGACGGGACGCACAGACAGCCAGATTTGCAGGGGGGGCGAAATGCAGAGACAGCCAAATCTGCAGGGGGGACGGGACGCAGAGACAGCCAAATCTGCAGGGGGGGGGGGGACGCAGAGACAGCCAAATCTGCAGGGGGGGGGGACGCAGAGGCAGCCAAATCTGCAGGGACGGGACGCAGAGACAGCCAAATCTGCAGGGGGGGACGGGACGTAGAGACAGCCAAATCTGCAGGGGGGGACGGGACGCAGAGACAGCCAAATCTGCAGGGACGGGACGCAGAGACCGCCAAATCTGCAGGGGGGGGACGCAGAGACAGCCAAATCTGTAGGGGGGGGGGACGCAGAGACAGCCAAATCTACAGGGGGGGGGAAAGCAGACAGCCAAATCTACAGGGGGGGGGAAAGCAGAGACAGCCAAATCTGCAGGGGGGGGATGCAGAGACAGCCAAATCTGCAGGGGGGGGATGCAGAGACAGCCAAATCTGCAGGGGGGGGACGCAGAGACAGCCAAATCTGCAGGGGGGGATGGGACGCAGAGACAGCCAAATCTGCAGGGACGGGACGCAGAGACAGCCAAATCTGCAGGGGGGGACGGGACGTAGAGACAGCCAAATCTGCAGGGGGGGACGGGACGCAGAGACAGCCAAATCTGCAGGGACGGGACGCACAGACCGCCAGATCTGCAGGGGGGACGGGACGCAGAGACAGCCAAATCTGCAGGGGGGACGGGACGCAGAGACAGCCAAATCTGCAGGGGGGGACGGGACGCAGAGACCGCCAAATCTGCAGGGGGGGGACGCACAGACCGCCAGATCTGCAGGGACGCAGAGACAGCCAAATCTGCAGGGGGGACGGGACACAGAGACCGCCAAATCTGCAGGGGGGGACGGGACGCAGAGACCGCCAAATCTGCAGGGGGGGACGGGACGCAGAGACAGCCAAATCTGCAGGGACGCAGAGACAGCCAAATCTGCAGGCGGGGACGGGACGCAGAGACCGCCAAATCTGCAGGGGGGGACGGGACGCATAGACAGCCAAATCTGCAGGGACGGGACGCAGAGACAGCTAAATCTGCAGGGGGGGACGGGACGTAGAGACAGCCAAATCTGCAGGGGGGGGGACGCAGAGACAGCCAAATCTGCAGGGACGGGACGCAGAGACAGCTAAATCTGCAGGGGGGGACGGGACGTAGAGACAGCCAAATCTGCAGGGGGGGACGGGACGCAGAGACAGCCCAATCTGCAGGGGGGGCGCAGAGAAAGCCAAATCTGCAGGGACGGGACGCAGAGACAGCCAAATATGTAGGGGGGGGATGCAGAGACAGCCAAATCTGCAGGGGGGGACGGGACGCAGAGACAGCCAAATCTGCAGGGACGGGACGCAGAGACAGCCAAATCTGCAGGGGGGGGAAAGCAGAGACAGCCAAATCTGCAGGGGGGGACGGGACGCAGAGACAGCCAAATCTGCAGGGACGGGACGCAGAGACAGCCAAATCTGCAGAGGGGGACGGGACATAGAGACAGCCAAATCTGCAGGGGGGGACGGGACGCAGACAGCCAAATCTGCAGGGGGGGGACGGGACGCAGAGAAAGCCAAATCTGCAGGGGGGGGGGACACAGAGACAGCCAAATCTGCAGGGGGGAACGGGACGCAAAGACAGCCAAATCTGCAGGGGGGGACGGGACGCAGAGACCGCCAAATCTGCAGGGGGGGACGGGACGCATAGACAGCCAAATCTGCAGGGGGGGACGCAGAGACAGCCAAATCTGCAGGGACGGGACGCAGAGACAGCCAAATCTGCAGGGGGGGACGGGACGTAGAGACAGCCCAATCTGCAGGGGGGGGCGCAGAGAAAGCCAAATCTGCAGGGACGGGACGCAGAGACAGTCAAATCTGCAGGGACGGGACGCAGAGACAGCCAAATCTGTAGGGGGGGGACGCAGAGACAGCCAAATCTGTAGGGGGGGACGCAGAGAGACAAATCTGTAGGGGGACGACGCAGAGAGCCAAATCTGTAGGGGGGGACGCAGAGACAGACAAATCTGTAGGGGGGGGACGCAGAGACAGCCAAATCTGCAGGGGGGGGAACGCAGAGACAGCCAAATCTGCAGGGGGGGACGCAGAGACAGCCAAATCTGCAGGGACGGGACGCAGAGACAGCCAAATCTGCAGGGGGGGGACGCAGAGACAGCCAAATCTGCAGGGGGGGACGGGACGCAGAGACAGCCAAATCTGCAGGGGGGGACGGGACACAGAGACAGCCAAATCTGCAGGGGGGGGGACGCAGAGACAGCAAAATCTGCAGGGGGGGACGGGACGCAGAGACAGCCAAATCTGCAGGGGGGGGGGGACGCAGAGACAGCCAAATCTGCAGGGGGGGACGGGACACAGAGACAGCCAAATCTGCAGGGGGGGACGCAGAGACAGCCAAATCTGCAGGGGGGGACGCAGAGACAGCCAAATCTGCAGGGACGGGACGCAGAGACAGCCAGATCTGCAGGGGGGGACGGGACGCAAAGACAGCCAAATCTGCAGGGGGGGACGGGACACAGAGACAGCCAAATCTGCAGGGGGTTACGGGACGCAGACACAGCCAAATCTGCAGGGGGAGACGGGACGCAGAGACAGCCAAATCTGCAGGGGTGGACGGGACGCAGAGACAGCCAAATCTGCAGGGGGGGGACAGGACGCAGAGACAGCCAAATCTGCAGGGGGGGGGGGGGGGGACAGGACGCAGAGAAAGCCAAATCTGCAGGGGGGGATGGGACGCAGAGAGCCAAATCTGCATGGGGGGGACAGGACGCAGAGACAGACAAATCTGCAGGGGGGGGGGACAGGACACAGAGACAGCCAAATCTGCAGGGGGGGGGACGCAGAGACAGCCAAATCTGCAGGGGGGGGGACGCAGAGACAGCCAAATCTGCAGGGGGGGGGACGCAGAGACAGCCAAATCTGAAGGGGGGGACGGGGCGCTGAGACAGCCAAATCTGCAGGGGGGGGGGGGACACAGAGACAGCCAAATCTGCAGGGGGGGGGGCACAGAGACAGCCAAATCTGCAGGGGGGGACGCAGAGACAGCCAAATCAGCAGGGGGGGACGGGACGCAGACAGCCAAATCTGCAGGGGGGGACAGGACGCAGAGACAGCC
Source organism: Ascaphus truei (assembly GCF_040206685.1). NCBI lineage: Eukaryota > Metazoa > Chordata > Amphibia > Anura > Ascaphidae > Ascaphus > Ascaphus truei. The sequence continues at coordinate 100,707 of NW_027457132.1, read as the reverse complement.
AAATCAGCAGGGGGGGACTGGACGCAGAGACAGCCAAATCTGCAGGGGAGGACGGGACGCAGAGACAGCCAAATCTGCAGGGGGGGACGGGACGCAGAGACAGCCATATCTGCAGGGGGGGACGGGACGCTGAGACAGCCAAATCTGCAGGGGGGACGGGACGCAGACAGCCAAATCTGCAGGGGGGGACGGGACGCAGAGACAGACAAATCTGCAGGGGGGACGGGACGCAGAGACAGACAAATCTGCACGGGGGACGGGACGCAGAGACAGACAAATCTGCAGGTGGGGGGGAAGGGACGCAGAGACAGCCAAATCTGCAGGGGGGGGACGCAGAGACAGCCAAATCTGCAGGGGGGGGGGACGCAGAGACAGCCAAATCTTCAGGGGGGGACGGGACGCAGAGACAGCCAAATCTGAAGGGGGACGGGACGCAGAGACAGACAAATCTGCAGGGGGGCGGGCGCAGAGACAGCCAAATCTGCAGGGGGGGACAGGACGCCGAAAGCCAAATCTGCAGGCGGGGACGGGACGCAGAGAGCCAAATCTGCAGGGGGGGACGAGACGCAGAGACAGCCAAATCTGCAGGGGGGACGGGACGCAGAAAGCCAAATCTGCAGGGGGGACGGGACGCAGAGACAGCCAAATCTGCAGGGGGGACGGGACGCAGAGACAGCCAAATCTGCAGGGGGGACGCAGAGACAGCCAAATCTGCAGGGGGGGGACAGGACCTAGAGACAGCCAAATCTGCAGGGGGGGACGCAGAGACAGCCAAATCTGCAGGGGGGGACGGGACGCAGAGACAGCCAAATCTGCAGGGGGGGACGGGACGCAGAGACAGCCAAATCTGCAGGGGGGGACGGGACGCAGAGAGCCAAATCTGCAGGGGGGGACGGGACGCTGAGAAAGCCAAATCTGCAGGGGGAGACGGGATGCAGAGACAGACAAATCTGCAGGAACAGGACGCAGAGACAGACAAATCTGCAGGGGGGGGGACGCAGAGACAGCCAAATCTGCAGGGGGGGACGGGACACAGAGACAGCCAAATCTGCAGGGGATGGGGCGCAGAGACAGCCAAATCTGCAGGGGACGTGGCGCAGAGACAGCCAAATCTGCGGTGGGGGACGGGACGCAGAGACAGCCAGATCTGCGGGGGGACGGGACGCAGAGACAGCCAGATCTGCGGGGGGAGGGGCAGACAGCCAGATCTGCTGGGGGAGGGGGTATCAGATCTGCTTTCAGAGACATAGACAGATCTGCGGGGGGAGGGGCAGAGACAGACAGATCTGCGGGAGGATGGGGTATCAGATCTGCGGGGGGGTTATCAGATCTGCGGGGGGGGCAGAGACATAGACAGATCTGCGGGAGGCGGGGGTTATCAGATCTGCGGGGGGGGGGCAGAGACATAGACAGATCTGTGGGAGGAGGGGGTATCAGATCTGCGGGGGGTGGTTATCAGATCTGCGGGGGGGGCTGAGCAATAGACAGATCTGCAGGAGGAGGGGGTATCAGATCTGCGGGGGGCAGGGACATAGACAGATCTGCGGGGGGAGGGGGTATCAGATCTGCGGGGGGAGGGGGTATCAGATCTGCGGGGGGAGGGGGTATCAGATCTGCGGGGGGGGTTCATTTACACAGCAGATATCAGGACATCACACCGTGTGCGTCTCACTCCTATGACCTGACCTGAAAGACCCCACACAGGAAGTGAGGGGGATCCTTACCACGGCGTTCTTGATGCCCGTCTTGGACGCTCCTCCCCCACCAGCAGTGATGACCAGACCGCTCTCCGGGTGGATGCGGATGGTGTAAAGCGGGAAGGGAGCGCAGTAAAAGTCAGGATGACGCCGTCTCCCCATCTCTCAGCGCGGAGTCACAGGGCGTACAGGTACGGGGCGCCCCCTACAGAGAGAAGAGACCGTCTCACACCCACACGCAAAGGGAGAGACCCCAGCCAAGAGAGAGACACAGGTACGGGACGTCCCCTACAGAGAGGAGAGACCGTCTCACAGCCTCACGCAAAGGGAGAGACCCCAGCCAAGAGAGAGACACACACAGGTACGGGACGTCCCCTACAGAGAGGAGAGACCGTCTCACACCCACACGCAAAGGGAGAGACCCCAGCCAAGAGAGAGACACACAGGTACGGGACGTCCCCTACAGAGAGGAGAGACCGTCTCACACCCACACGCAAAGGGAGAGACCCCAGCCAAGAGAGAGACACAGGTACGGGACGTCCCCTACAGAGAGGAGACCGTCTCACACCCACACGCAAAGGGAGAGACCCCAGCCAAGAGAGAGACACAGGTACGGGACGTCCCCTACAGAGAGGAGAGACCGTCTCAGACCCACACGCAAAGGGAGAGACCCCAGCCAAGAGAGACACACACAGGTACGGGACGTCCCCTACAGAGAGAAGAGACCGTCTCACACCCACACGCAAAGGGAGAGACCCCAGCCAAGAGAGACACACACAGGTACGGGGCGCCCCCTACAGAGAGAAGAGACTGTCTCACACCCACACGCAAAGGGAGAGACCCCAGCCAAGAGAGACACACAGGTACGGGACGTCCCCTACAGAGAGAAGAGACCGTCTCACACCCACACGCAAAGGGAGAGACCCCAGCCAAGAGAGAGACACAGGTACGGGACGTCCCCTACAGAGAGGAGACCGTCTCACACCCACACGCAAAGGGAGAGACCCCAGCCAAGAGAGACACACACAGGTACGGGACGTCCCCTACAGAGAGGAGAGACCGTCTCACACCCACACGCAAAGGGAGAGACCCCAGCCAAGAGAGACACACACAGGTACGGGACGTCCCCTACAGAGAGGAGACCGTCTCACACCCACACGCAAAGGGAGAGACCCCAGCCAAGAGAGACACACACAGGTACGGGACGTCCCCTACAGAGAGGAGAGACCGTCTCACACCCACACGCAAAGGGAGAGACCCCAGCCAAGAGAGACACCCAGGTACGGGACGTCCCCTACAGAGAGGAGAGACCGTCTCACACCCACACGCAAAGGGAGAGACCCCAGCCAAGAGAGACACACACACAGGTACGGGACGTCCCCTACAGAGAGAAGAGACCGCCTCACACCCACACGCAAAGGGAGAGACCCCAGCCAAGAGAGAGACACACACAGGTACGGGACGTCCCCTACAGAGAGGAGACCGTCTCACACCCACACGCAAAGGGAGAGACCCCAGCCAAGAGAGACACACACAGGTACGGGACGTCCCCTACAGAGAGGAGAGACCGTCTCACACCCACACGCAAAGGGAGAGACCCCAGCCAAGAGAGACACCCAGGTACGGGACGTCCCCTACAGAGAGGAGACCGTCTCACACCCACACGCAAAGGGAGAGACCCCAGCCAAGAGAGACACACAGGTACAGGACGTCCCCTACAGAGAGGAGACCGTCTCACACCCACACGCAAAGGGAGAGACCCCAGCCAAGAGAGACACCCAGGTACGGGACGTCCCCTACAGAGAGGAGAGACCGTCTCACACCCACACGCAAAGGGAGAGACCCCAGCCAAGAGAGAGAGACACAGGTACGGGGCGCCCCCTACAGAGAGGAGACCGTCTCACACCCACACGCAAAGGGAGAGACCCCAGCCAAGAGAGAGACACACAGGTACGGGACGTCCCCTACAGAGAGGAGACCGTCTCACACCCACACGCAAAGGGAGAGACCCCAGCCAAGAGAGAGAGACACAGGTACGGGACGTCCCCTACAGAGAGGAGACCGTCTCACACCCACACGCAAAGGGAGAGACCCCAGCCAAGAGAGAGACACACAGGTACGGGACGTCCCCTACAGAGAAGAGACCGTCTCACACCCACACGCAAAGGGAGAGACCCCAGCCAAGAGAGAGACACACAGGTACGGGACGTCCCCTACAGAGAGGAGACCGTCTCACACCCACACGCAAAGGGAGAGACCCCAGCCAAGAGAGAGACACACAGGTACGGGACGTCCCCTACAGAGAGGAGAGACCGTCTCACACCCACACGCAAAGGGAGAGACCCCAGCCAAGAGAGAGACACACAGGTACGGGACGTCCCCTACAGAGAGGAGAGACCGTCTCACACCCACACGCAAAGGGAGAGACCCCAGCCAAGAGAGACACACACAGGTATGGGACGTCCCCTACAGAGAGGAGAGACCGTCTCACACCCACACGCAAAGAGAGAGACCCCAGCCAAGAGACACACACACAGGTACGGGACGTCCCCTACAGAGAGGAGACCGTCTCACACCCACACGCAAAGGGAGAGACCCCAGCCAAGAGAGAGACACAGGTACGGGACGTCCCCTACAGAGAGAAGAGACCGCCTCACACCCACACGCAAAGGGAGAGACCCCAGCCAAGACAGACACACACAGGTACGGGACGTCCCCTACAGAGAGGAGAGACCGTCTCACACCCACACGCAAAGGGAGAGACCCCAGCCAAGAGAGAGACACACACAGGTACGGGACGTCCCCTACAGAGAGGAGAGACCGTCTCACACCCACACGCAAGGGGAGAGACCCCAGCCAAGAGAGACACACACAGGTACGGGACGTCCCCTACAGAGAGGAGAGACCGTCTCACACCCACACGCAAAGGGAGAGACCCCAGCCAAGAGAGAGACACACAGGTACGGGACGTCCCCTACAGAGAGGAGAGACCGTCTCACACCCACACGCAAAGGGAGAGACCCCAGCCAAGAGAGAGACACACAGGTACGGGACGTCCTCTACAGAGAGGAGACCGCCTCACACCCACACGCAAAGGGAGAGACCCCAGCCAAGAGAGAGACACACACAGGTACGGGACGTCCCCTACAGAGAGGAGAGACCGTCTCACACCCACACGCAAAGGGAGAGACCCCAGCCAAGAGAGACACACACAGGTACGGGACGTCCCCTACAGAGAGAAGAGACCGTCTCACACCCACACGCAAAGGGAGAGACCCCAGCCAAGAGAGACACACACAGGTACGGGACGTCCCCTACAGAGAGGAGAGACCGTCTCACACCCACACGCAAAGGGAGAGACCCCAGCCAAGAGAGAGAGACACAGGTACGGGACGTCCCCTACAGAGAGGAGAGACCGTCTCACACCCACACGCAAAGGGAGAGACCCCAGCCAAGAGAGAGACACACAGGTACGGGACGTCCCCTACAGAGAGGAGACCGTCTCAAACCCACACGCAAAGGGAGAGACCCCAGTCAAGAGAGAGACACACACAGGTACGGGACATCCCCTACAGAGAGGAGAGACCGTCTCACACCCTCACGCAAAGGGAGAGACCCCAGCCAAGAGAGAGACACACACAGGTACGGGACGTCCCCTACAGAGAGGAGAGACCGTCTCACACCCTCACGCAAAGGGAGAGACCCCAGCCAAGAGACACACAGGTACGGGACGTCCCCTACAGAGAGGAGACCGTCTCACACCCACACGCAAAGGGAGAGACCCCAGCCAAGAGAGACACACAGGTACGGGACGTCCCCTACAGAGAGGAGACCGTCTCACACCCACACGCAAAGGGAGAGACCCCAGCCAAGAGAGAGAGACACAGGTACGGGACGTCCCCTACAGAGAGGAGAGACCGTCTCACACCCACACGCAAAGGGAGAGACCCCAGCCAAGAGAGAGACACACAGGTACGGGACGTCCCCTACAGAGAGGAGACCGTCTCAAACCCACACGCAAAGGGAGAGACCCCAGCCAAGAGAGAGACACACAGGTACGGGACGTCCCCTACAGAGAGGAGAGACCGTCTCACACCCACACGCAAAGGGAGAGACCCCAGCCAAGAGAGAGAGACACAGGTACGGGACGTCCCCTACAGAGAGGAGAGACCGTCTCACACCCACACGCAAAGGGAGAGACCCCAGCCAAGAGAGAGACACACAGGTACGGGACGTCCCCTACAGAGAGGAGACCGTCTCAAACCCACACGCAAAGGGAGAGACCCCAGTCAAGAGAGAGACACACACAGGTACGGGACATCCCCTACAGAGAGGAGAGACCGTCTCACACCCTCACGCAAAGGGAGAGACCCCAGCCAAGAGAGAGACACACACAGGTACGGGACGTCCCCTACAGAGAGGAGAGACCGTCTCACACCCTCACGCAAAGGGAGAGACCCCAGCCAAGAGACACACAGGTACGGGACGTCCCCTACAGAGAGGAGACCGTCTCACACCCACACGCAAAGGGAGAGACCCCAGCCAAGAGAGACACACAGGTACGGGACGTCCCCTACAGAGAGGAGACCGTCTCACACCCACACGCAAAGGGAGAGACCCCAGCCAAGAGAGAGAGACACAGGTACGGGACGTCCCCTACAGAGAGGAGAGACCGTCTCACACCCACACGCAAAGGGAGAGACCCCAGCCAAGAGAGAGACACACAGGTACGGGACGTCCCCTACAGAGAGGAGACCGTCTCAAACCCACACGCAAAGGGAGAGACCCCAGCCAAGAGAGAGACACACACAGGTACGGGACGTCCCCTACAGAGAGGAGAGACCGTCTCACACCCACACGCAAAGGGAGAGACCCCAGCCAAGAGAGAGACACACAGGTACGGGACGTCCCCTACAGAGAGGAGAGACCGTCTCACACCCACACGCAAAGGGAGAGACCCCAGCCAAGAGAGAGACACACAGGTACGGGACGTCCTCTACAGAGAGGAGACCGCCTCACACCCACACGCAAAGGGAGAGACCCCAGCCAAGAGAGAGACACACACAGGTACGGGACGTCCCCTACAGAGAGGAGAGACCGTCTCACACCCACACGCAAAGGGAGAGACCCCAGCCAAGAGAGACACACAGGTACGGGACGTCCCCTACAGAGAGAAGAGACCGTCTCACACCCACACGCAAAGGGAGAGACCCCAGCCAAGAGAGACACACACAGGTACGGGACGTCCCCTACAGAGAGGAGACCGTCTCACACCCACACGCAAAGGGAGAGACCCCAGCCAAGAGAGACACACAGGTACGGGACGTCCCCTACAGAGAGGAGACCGTCTCACACCCACACGCAAAGGGAGAGACCCCAGCCAAGAGAGAGAGACACAGGTACGGGACGTCCCCTACAGAGAGGAGAGACCGTCTCACACCCACACGCAAAGGGAGAGACCCCAGCCAAGAGAGAGACACACAGGTACGGGACGTCCCCTACAGAGAGGAGACCGTCTCAAACCCACACGCAAAGGGAGAGACCCCAGCCAAGAGAGAGACACACACAGGTACGGGACATCCCCTACAGAGAGGAGAGACCGTCTCACACCCTCACGCAAAGGGAGAGACCCCAGCCAAGAGACACACAGGTACGGGACGTCCCCTACAGAGAGAAGAGACCGTCTCACACCCTCACGCAAAGGGAGAGACCCCAGCCAAGAGAGAGACACAGGTACGGGACGTCCCCTACAGAGAGGAGAGACCGTCTCACACCCACACGCAAAGGGAGAGACCCCAGCCAAGAGAGAGACACAGGTACGGGACGTCCCCTACAGAGAGGAGAGACCGTCTCACACCCACACGCAAAGGGAGAGACCCCAGCCAAGAGAGACACACACAGGTACGGGACGTCCCCTACAGAGAGGAGAGACCGTCTCACACCCACACGCAAAGGGAGAGACCCCAGCCAAGAGAAACACACAGGTACGGGACGTCCCCTACAGAGAGGAGAGACCGTCTCACACCCACACGCAAAGAGAGAGACCCCAGCCAAGAGAGACACACACACAGGTACGGGACGTCCCCTACAGAGAGAAGAGACCGTCTTACACCCACACGCAAAGGGAGAGACCCCAGCCAAGAGAGACACACACACAGGTACGGGACGTCCCCTACAGAGAGAAGAGACCGTCTCACACCCACACGCAAAGGGAGAGACCCCAGCCAAGAGAGAGACAGAGGTACGGGACGTCCCCTACAGAGAGGAGAGACCGTCTCACACCCACACGCAAAGGGAGAGACCCCAGCCAAGAGAGACACACAGGTACAGGACGTCCCCTACAGAGAGGAGAGACCGTCTCACACCCACACGCAAAGGGAGAGACCCCAGCCAAGAGAGACACACACAGGTACGGGGCGTCCCCTACAGAGAGGAGAGACCGTCTCACACCCACACGCAAAGGGAGAGACCCCAGCCAAGAGAGACACACAGGTACGGGACGTCCCCTACAGAGAGGAGAGACCGTCTCACACCCACACGCAAAGGGAGAGACCCCAGCCAAGAGAGAGACACACACACAGGTACGGGACGTCCCCTACAGAGAGGAGAGACCGTCTCACACCAACACGCAAAGGGAGAGACCCCAGCCAAGAGAAAGAGACACAGGTACGGGACGTCCCCTTCAGAGAGAAGAGACCGCCTCACACCCACACGCAAAGGGAGAGACCCCAGCCAAGAGAGACACACACAGGTACGGGACGTCCCCTACAGAGAGGAGAGACCGTCTCACACCCACACGCAAAGGGAGAGACCCCAGCCAAGAGAGACACACACAGGTACGGGACGTCCCCTACAGAGAGAAGAGACCGCCTCACACCCACACGCAAAGGGAGAGACCCCAGCCAAGAGAGACACACACAGGTACGGGACGTCCCCTACAGAGAGGAGAGACCGTCTCACACCCACACGCAAAGGGAGAGACCCCAGCCAAGAGAGAGAGACACACAGGTACGGGACGTCCCCTACAGAGAGGAGAGACCGTCTCACACCCACACGCAAAGGGAGAGACCCCAGCCAAGAGAGAGACACACAGGTACGGGACGTCCCCTACAGAGAGGAGAGACCGTCTCACACCCACACGCAAAGGGAGAGACCCCAGCCAAGAGAGACACACACAGGTACGGGACGTCCCCTACAGAGAGGAGAGACCGTCTCACACCCACACGCAAAGGGAGAGACCCCAGCCAAGAGAGACACACACAGGTACGGGACGTCCCCTACAGAGAGGAGAGACCGTCTCACACCCACACGCAAAGGGAGAGACCCCAGCCAAGAGAGACACACACAGGTACGGGACGTCCCCTACAGAGAGGAGAGACCGTCTCACATCCCAAACGCAAAGGGAGAGACCCCAGCCAAGAGAGACACACACAGGTACGGGACGTCCCCTACAGAGAGGAGAGACCGTCTCACATCCCAAACGCAAAGGGAGAGACCCCAGCCAAGAGAGACACACACAGGTACGGGACGTCCCCTACAGAGAGAAGAGACCGTCTCACACCCACACGCAAAGGGAGAGACAGTCACCCCGGTCCCAGGATCCCCAGCGCCGGTCCCAGGATCCCCAGCGCCGGTCCCAGGATCCCCAGCGCCGGTCCCAGGATCCCCAGCGCCGGTCCCAGGATCCCAGGATCCCCAGCACCGGTCCCAGGATCCCCAGCGCCGGTCCCAGGATCCCCAGCGCCGATCCCAGGATCCCCAGCGCCGGTCCCAGGATCCCCAGCGCCGGTCCCAGGATCCCCAGCGCCGGTCCCAGGATCCCCAGCGCCGGTCCCAGGATCCCAGGATCCCCAGCGCCGGTCCCAGGATCCCCAGCGCTAGTCCCAGGATCCCCAGCGCCGGTCCCAGGATCCCCAGCTCCGGTCCCAGGATCCCCAGCGCCGGTCCCAGGATCCCCAGCTCCGGTCCCAGGATCCCCAGCGCCGGTCCCAGGATCCCCAGCGCCGGTCCCAGGATCCCCAGCGCCGGTCCCAGGATCCCAGGATCCCCAGCGCCGGTCCCAGGATCCCCAGCGCCGATCCCAGGATCCCCAGCGCCGGTCCCAGGATCCCCAGCGCCGGTCCCAGGATCCCCAGCGCCGGTCCCAGGATCCCCAGCGCCGGTCCCAGTCCTCACCAGTAGCTCCCAGTTCCGCCCAGTCTCCTATGCCTGTTGTCACCTCGGTTCCCACATCCCAGTCTGTACAGGATCTGTCACCGGACACCGCACTGCGCAGGCGCCGGATCTACACTTTCATACTGCGCATGTGCGGGGAGCAGTGACACGAACACTGCGCATGCGCGGGGAGCAGTGATACGAACACTACGCATGCGCGAATCTTCCCATTTGTCGGCTGCGACGTCCTACGCATGCGCGCCGCCTGCCACTGTCCTACCTCAGCTGTTGCCCCGCCTCTTCCATCCTCCGGCACACGCCCACATCTCTCCAGTACGCATGCGGACTGCAGCAGGCCGCCCCGCCCCCTCCCAGTGACACGTCAGCTCCATGACACCGCTCTACTGCCCTGGTTCCCTGCCCACACAGATCACGTGATAACCTGTGTCCCGCCCTCTGTAACCATGGCAACCAAGGCCACCATGTTTTTTAATTAAAAATGCTGAATCCATTTAAAGGAGCCGCACTATATATCACCCCACTATATATCACCCCACTATATATCACCCCACTATATATCACCCCACTATATATCTGTGTACTCACCCCACTATATATCTGTGTACTCACCCATCTATATATCACCCCACTATATATCTGTGTACTCACCCCACTATATATCACCCCACTATATATCTGTGTACTCACCCCACTATATATCACCCCACTATATATCTGTGTACTCACCCCACTATATATCACCCCACTATATATCTGTGTACTCACCCATCTATATATCTGTGTACTCACCCCACTATATATCACCCCACTATATATCTGTGTACTCACCCATCTATATCACCCCACTATATATCTGTGTACTCACCCATCTATATCACCCCACTATATATCTGTGTACTCACCCATCTATATCACCCCACTATATATCTGTGTACTCACCTCATCTATATCACCCCACTATATATCTGTGTACTCACCCATCTATATCACCCCACTATATATCTGTGTACTCACCCATCTATATCACCCCACTATATATCTGTGTACTCACCCATCTATACTCACCCCACTATATATCTGTATACTCACCCCATCTATATCACCCCACTATATATCTGTGTACTCACCCATCTATATCACCCCACTATATATCTGTGTACTCACCCATCTATATCACCCCACTATATATCTGTGTACTCACCCATCTATATCACCCCACTATATATCTGTGTACTCACCCCATCTATATCACCCCACTATATATCTGTGTACTCACCCCATCTATATCACCCCACTATATATCTGTGTACTCACCTCATCTATATCACCCCACTATATATCTGTGTACTCACCCATCTATATCACCCCGCTATATATCTGTGTACTCACCCCATCTATATCACCCCGCTATATATCTGTGTACTCACCCATCTATATCACCCCACTATATTTCTGTGTACTCACCCATCTATATCACCCCGCTATATATCTGTGTACTCACCCCATCTATATCACCCCACTATATATCTGTGTACTCACCCATCTATATCACCCCACTATATATCGGTGTACTCACCCATCTATATCACCCCACTATATATCTGTGTACTCACCCATCTATATCACCCCACTATATATCTGTGTACTCACCCATCTATATCACCCCACTATATATCTGTGTACTCACCCATCTATATCACCCCACTATATATCTGTGTACTCACCCATCTATATCACCCCGCTATATATCTGTGTACTCACCCCATCTATATCACCCCACTATATATCTGTGTACTCACCCATCTATATCACCCCGCTATATATCTGTGTACTCACCCATCTATATATCACCCCACTATATATCTGTGTACTCACCCATCTATATATCACCCCACTATATATCTGTGTACTCACCCCATCTATATCACCCCACTATATATCTGTGTACTCACCCATCTATATCACCCCACTATATATCTGTGTACTCACCCCACTATATATCACCCCACTATATATCTGTGTACTCACCCCATCTATATCACCCCACTATATATCTGTGTACTCACCTCATCTATATCACCCCACTATATATCTGTGTACTCACCCATCTATATCACCCCACTCTATATCTGTGTACTCACCCCATCTATATCACCCCACTATATATCTGTGTACTCACCCATCTATATCACCCCACTATATATCTGTGTACTCACCCCATCTATATCACCCCACTATATATCTGTGTACTCACCCCATCTATATCACCCCACTCTATATCTGTGTACTCACCCATCTATATCACCCCACTCTATATCTGTGTACTCACCCCATCTATATCACCCCACTATATATCTGTGTACTCACCCATCTATATCACCCCACTATATATCTGTGTACTCACCCATCTATATCACCCCACTATATATCTGTGTACTCACCCATCTATATCACCCCACTATATATCTGTGTACTCACCCATCTATATCACCCCACTATATATCTGTGTACTCACCCCATCTATATCACCCCACTATATATCTGTATACTCACCCCATCTATATCACCCCACTATATATCTGTGTACTCACCCATCTATATCACCCCACTATATATCTGTGTACTCACCCCATCTATATCACCCCATCTATATCACCCCACTATATATCTGTGTACTCACCCATCTATATCACCCCACTATATATCTGTGTACTCACCCCATCTATATCACCCCACTATATATCTGTGTACTCACCCCATCTATATCACCCCATCTATATCACCCCACTATATATCTGTGTACTCACCCATCTATATCACCCCACTATATATCTGTGTACTCACCCATCTATATCACCCCGCTATATATCTGTGTACTCACCCATCTATATCACCCCACTATATATCTGTGTACTCACCTCATCTATATCACCCCACTATATATCACCCCACTATATATCTGTGTACTCACCCATCTATATCACCCCGCTATATATCTGTGTACTCACCCATCTATATCACCCCACTATATATCTGTGTACTCGCCCATCTATATCACCCCACTATATATCTGTGTACTCACCCATCTATATCACCCCACTATATATCTGTGTACTCACCCATCTATATAACCCCACTATATATCTGTGTACTCACCCCATCTATATCACCCCACTATATATCTGTGTACTCACCCCATCTATATCACCCCACTCTATATCTGTGTACTCACCCATCTATATCACCCCACTATATATCTGTGTACTCACCCCATCTATATCACCCCATCTATATCACCCCACTATATATCTGTGTACTCACCCATCTATATCACCCCACTATATATCTGTGTACTCACCCATCTATATCACCCCACTATATATCTGTGTACTCACCTCATCTATATCACCCCACTATATATCTGTGTACTCACCTCATCTATATCTCCCCACTATATATCTGTGTACTCACCCATCTATATCACCCCACTATATATCTGTGTACTCACCCCATCTATATCACCCCACTATATATCACCCCACTATATATCTGTGTACTCACCCCATCTATATCACCCCACTATATATCTGTGTACTCACCTCATCTATATCACCCCACTATATATCTGTGTACTCACCCATCTATATCACCCCACTATATATCTGTGTACTCACCCATCTATATCACCCCACTATATATCTGTGTACTCACCCATCTATATCACCCCACTATATATCTGTGTACTCACCCATCTATATCACCCCACTATATATCTGTGTACTCACCCATCTATATCACCCCACTATATATCTGTGTACTCACCCATCTATATCACCCCACTATATATCTGTGTACTCACCCCATCTATATCACCCCACTATATATCTGTGTACTCACCCATCTATATCACCCCACTATATATCTGTGTACTCATCCCATCTATATCACCCCACTATATATCTGTGTACTCACCCCATCTATATCGCCCCACTATATATCTGTGTACTCACCCATCTATATCACCCCACTATATATCTGTATACTCACCCCATCTATATCACCCCACTATATATCTGTGTACTCACACATCTATATCACCCCACTATATATCTGTGTACTCACCCATCTATATCACCCCACTATATATCTGTATACTCACCCCATCTATATCACCCCGCTATATATCTGTGTACTCACCCATCTATATCACCCCGCTATATATCTGTGTACTCACCCCATCTATATCACCCCGCTATATATCTGTGTACTCACCCATCTATATCACCCCACTATATATCTGTGTACTCATCTCATCTATATCACCCCACTATATATCTGTGTACTCACCCATCTATATCACCCCACTCTATATCTGTGTACTCGCCCATCTATATCACCCCGCTATATATCTGTGTACTCACCCCATCTATATCACCCCGCTATATATCTGTGTACTCACCCCACTATATATCTGTGTACTCATCTCATCTATATCACCCCACTATATATCTGTGTACTCACCCATCTATATCACCCCACTCTATATCTGTGTACTCGCCCATCTATATCACCCCGCTATATATCTGTGTACTCACCCCATCTATATCACCCCACTATATATCTGTGTACTCACCTCATCTATATCACCCCACTATATATCTGTGTACTCACCCATCTATATCACCCCACTATATATCTGTGTACTCATCTCATCTATATCACCCCACTATATATCTGTGTACTCACCCATCTATATCACCCCACTCTATATCTGTGTACTCGCCCATCTATATCACCCCGCTATATATCTGTGTACTCACCCCATCTATATCACCCCGCTATATATCTGTGTACTCACCCCACTATATATCTGTGTACTCACCCCATCTATATCACCCCACTATATATCTGTATACTCACCCCATCTATATCACCCCACTATATATCTGTGTACTCACCCATCTATATCACCCCACTATATATATCTGTGTACTCACCCATCTATATCACCCCACTATATATCTGTGTACTCACCCATCTATATCACCCCACTATATATCTGTGTACTCACCCATCTATATCACCCCACTATATATCTGTGTACTCACCCCATCTATATCACCCCACTATATATCTGTGTACTCACCCATCTATATCACCGCACTATATATCTGTGTACTCACCCCATCTATATCACCCCACTATATATCTGTGTACTCACCCATCTATATCACCCCACTATATATCTGTGTACTCACCCATCTATATATCACCCCACTATATATCTGTGTACTCACCCATCTATATCACCCCACTATATATCTGTGTACTCACCCATCTATATCACCCCACTATATATCTGTGTACTCACCCCACTATATATCTGTGTACTCACCCCATCTATATCACCCCGCTATATATCTGTGTACTCACCCATCTATATCACCCCACTATATATCTGTGTACTCACCCATCTATATATCTGTGTACTCACCCATCTATATATATGTGTACTCACCCATCTATATCACCCCACTATATATCTGTGTACTCATCCCATCTATATCACCCCACTATATATCTGTGTACTCACCTCATCTATATCACCCCACTATATATCTGTGTACTCACCCATCTATATCACCCCACTATATATCTGTGTACTCACCCCATCTATATCACCCCGCTATATATCTGTGTACTCGCCCATCTATATCACCCCACTATATATCTGTGTACTCACCCATCTATATATCACCCCACTATATATCTGTGTACTCACCCCATCTATATCTCCCCACTATATATCTGTATACTCACCCCATCTATATCACCCCACTATATATCTGTGTACTCACCCCACTATATATCTGTGTACTCACCCCATCTATATCACCCCACTATATATCTGTATACTCACCCCATCTATATCACCCCACTATATATCTGTGTACTCACCCATCTATATCACCCCACTATATATCTGTGTACTCACCCCATCTATATCACCCCGCTATATATCTGTGTACTCACACATCTATATCACCCCACTATATATCTGTGTACTCACCCATCTATATCACCCCACTATATATCTGTGTACTCACCCATCTATATCACCCCACTATATATCTGTGTACTCGCCCATCTATATCACCCCACTATATATCTGTGTACTCACCCATCTATATATCACCCCACTATATATCTGTGTACTCACCCCATCTATATCACCCCACTATATATCTGTGTACTCACCCATCTATATCACCCCACTATATATCTGTGTACTCACCCATCTATATCACCCCACTATATATCTGTGTACTCACCCCACTATATCACCCCACTATATATCTGTGTACTCACCCCATCTATATCACCCCACTATATATCTGTGTACTCACCCCACTATATCACCCCACTATATATCTGTGTACTCACCCCATCTATATCACCCCACTATATATCTGTGTACTCACCCCATCTATATCACCCCGCTATATATCTGTGTACTCACCCATCTATATCACCCCACTATATATCTGTGTACTCACCCATCTATATCACCCCACTATATATCTGTGTACTCACCCATCTATATCACCCCACTATATATCTGTGTACTCACCCCATCTATATCACCCCATCTATATCACCCCACTATATATCTGTGTACTCACCCATCTATATCACCCCACTATATATCTGTGTACTCACCCATCTATATCACCCCACTATATATCTGTGTACTCACCTCATCTATATCACCCCACTATATATCTGTGTACTCACCTCATCTATATCTCCCCACTATATATCTGTGTACTCACCCATCTATATCACCCCACTATATATCTGTGTACTCACCCCATCTATATCACCCCACTATATATCACCCCACTATATATCTGTGTACTCACCCCATCTATATCACCCCACTATATATCTGTGTACTCACCTCATCTATATCACCCCACTATATATCTGTGTACTCACCCATCTATATCACCCCACTATATATCTGTGTACTCACCCATCTATATCACCCCACTATATATCTGTGTACTCACCCATCTATATCACCCCACTATATATCTGTGTACTCACCCATCTATATCACCCCACTATATATCTGTGTACTCACCCATCTATATCACCCCACTATATATCTGTGTACTCACCCATCTATATCACCCCACTATATATCTGTGTACTCACCCCATCTATATCACCCCACTATATATCTGTGTACTCACCCATCTATATCACCCCACTATATATCTGTGTACTCATCCCATCTATATCACCCCACTATATATCTGTGTACTCACCCCATCTATATCGCCCCACTATATATCTGTGTACTCACCCATCTATATCACCCCACTATATATCTGTATACTCACCCCATCTATATCACCCCACTATATATCTGTGTACTCACACATCTATATCACCCCACTATATATCTGTGTACTCACCCATCTATATCACCCCACTATATATCTGTATACTCACCCCATCTATATCACCCCGCTATATATCTGTGTACTCACCCATCTATATCACCCCGCTATATATCTGTGTACTCACCCCATCTATATCACCCCGCTATATATCTGTGTACTCACCCATCTATATCACCCCACTATATATCTGTGTACTCATCTCATCTATATCACCCCACTATATATCTGTGTACTCACCCATCTATATCACCCCACTCTATATCTGTGTACTCGCCCATCTATATCACCCCGCTATATATCTGTGTACTCACCCCATCTATATCACCCCGCTATATATCTGTGTACTCACCCCACTATATATCTGTGTACTCATCTCATCTATATCACCCCACTATATATCTGTGTACTCACCCATCTATATCACCCCACTCTATATCTGTGTACTCGCCCATCTATATCACCCCGCTATATATCTGTGTACTCACCCCATCTATATCACCCCACTATATATCTGTGTACTCACCTCATCTATATCACCCCACTATATATCTGTGTACTCACCCATCTATATCACCCCACTATATATCTGTGTACTCATCTCATCTATATCACCCCACTATATATCTGTGTACTCACCCATCTATATCACCCCACTCTATATCTGTGTACTCGCCCATCTATATCACCCCGCTATATATCTGTGTACTCACCCCATCTATATCACCCCGCTATATATCTGTGTACTCACCCCACTATATATCTGTGTACTCACCCCATCTATATCACCCCACTATATATCTGTATACTCACCCCATCTATATCACCCCACTATATATCTGTGTACTCACCCATCTATATCACCCCACTATATATATCTGTGTACTCACCCATCTATATCACCCCACTATATATCTGTGTACTCACCCATCTATATCACCCCACTATATATCTGTGTACTCACCCATCTATATCACCCCACTATATATCTGTGTACTCACCCCATCTATATCACCCCACTATATATCTGTGTACTCACCCATCTATATCACCGCACTATATATCTGTGTACTCACCCCATCTATATCACCCCACTATATATCTGTGTACTCACCCATCTATATCACCCCACTATATATCTGTGTACTCACCCATCTATATATCACCCCACTATATATCTGTGTACTCACCCATCTATATCACCCCACTATATATCTGTGTACTCACCCATCTATATCACCCCACTATATATCTGTGTACTCACCCCATCTATATCACCCCGCTATATATCTGTGTACTCACCCATCTATATCACCCCACTATATATCTGTGTACTCACCCATCTATATATCTGTGTACTCACCCATCTATATATATGTGTACTCACCCATCTATATCACCCCACTATATATCTGTGTACTCATCCCATCTATATCACCCCACTATATATCTGTGTACTCACCTCATCTATATCACCCCACTATATATCTGTGTACTCACCCATCTATATCACCCCACTATATATCTGTGTACTCACCCCATCTATATCACCCCGCTATATATCTGTGTACTCGCCCATCTATATCACCCCACTATATATCTGTGTACTCACCCATCTATATATCACCCCACTATATATCTGTGTACTCACCCCATCTATATCTCCCCACTATATATCTGTATACTCACCCCATCTATATCACCCCACTATATATCTGTGTACTCACCCCACTATATATCTGTGTACTCACCCCATCTATATCACCCCACTATATATCTGTATACTCACCCCATCTATATCACCCCACTATATATCTGTGTACTCACCCATCTATATCACCCCACTATATATCTGTGTACTCACCCCATCTATATCACCCCGCTATATATCTGTGTACTCACACATCTATATCACCCCACTATATATCTGTGTACTCACCCATCTATATCACCCCACTATATATCTGTGTACTCACCCATCTATATCACCCCACTATATATCTGTGTACTCGCCCATCTATATCACCCCACTATATATCTGTGTACTCACCCATCTATATATCACCCCACTATATATCTGTGTACTCACCCCATCTATATCACCCCACTATATATCTGTGTACTCACCCATCTATATCACCCCACTATATATCTGTGTACTCACCCATCTATATCACCCCACTATATATCTGTGTACTCACCCCACTATATCACCCCACTATATATCTGTGTACTCACCCCATCTATATCACCCCACTATATATCTGTGTACTCACCCCACTATATCACCCCACTATATATCTGTGTACTCACCCCATCTATATCACCCCACTATATATCTGTGTACTCACCCCATCTATATCACCCCGCTATATATCTGTGTACTCACCCATCTATATCACCCCACTATATATCTGTGTACTCACCCATCTATATCACCCCACTATATATCTGTGTACTCACCCATCTATATCACCCCACTATATATCTGTGTACTCACCCATCTATACTCACCCCACTATATATCTGTGTACTCACACATCTATATCACCCCACTATATATCTGTGTACTCACCCATCTATATCACCCCACTATATATCTGTATACTCACCCCATCTATATCACCCCGCTATATATCTGTGTACTCACCCATCTATATCACCCCGCTATATATCTGTGTACTCACCCCATCTATATCACCCCGCTATATATCTGTGTACTCACCCATCTATATCACCCCACTATATATCTGTGTACTCATCTCATCTATATCACCCCACTATATATCTGTGTACTCACCCATCTATATCACCCCACTCTATATCTGTGTACTCGCCCATCTATATCACCCCGCTATATATCTGTGTACTCACCCCATCTATATCACCCCGCTATATATCTGTGTACTCACCCCACTATATATCTGTGTACTCATCTCATCTATATCACCCCACTATATATCTGTGTACTCACCCATCTATATCACCCCACTCTATATCTGTGTACTCGCCCATCTATATCACCCCGCTATATATCTGTGTACTCACCCCATCTATATCACCCCACTATATATCTGTGTACTCACCTCATCTATATCACCCCACTATATATCTGTGTACTCACCCATCTATATCACCCCACTATATATCTGTGTACTCATCTCATCTATATCACCCCACTATATATCTGTGTACTCACCCATCTATATCACCCCACTCTATATCTGTGTACTCGCCCATCTATATCACCCCGCTATATATCTGTGTACTCACCCCATCTATATCACCCCGCTATATATCTGTGTACTCACCCCACTATATATCTGTGTACTCACCCCATCTATATCACCCCACTATATATCTGTATACTCACCCCATCTATATCACCCCACTATATATCTGTGTACTCACCCATCTATATCACCCCACTATATATATCTGTGTACTCACCCATCTATATCACCCCACTATATATCTGTGTACTCACCCATCTATATCACCCCACTATATATCTGTGTACTCACCCATCTATATCACCCCACTATATATCTGTGTACTCACCCCATCTATATCACCCCACTATATATCTGTGTACTCACCCATCTATATCACCGCACTATATATCTGTGTACTCACCCCATCTATATCACCCCACTATATATCTGTGTACTCACCCATCTATATCACCCCACTATATATCTGTGTACTCACCCATCTATATATCACCCCACTATATATCTGTGTACTCACCCATCTATATCACCCCACTATATATCTGTGTACTCACCCATCTATATCACCCCACTATATATCTGTGTACTCACCCCACTATATATCTGTGTACTCACCCCATCTATATCACCCCGCTATATATCTGTGTACTCACCCATCTATATCACCCCACTATATATCTGTGTACTCACCCATCTATATATCTGTGTACTCACCCATCTATATATATGTGTACTCACCCATCTATATCACCCCACTATATATCTGTGTACTCATCCCATCTATATCACCCCACTATATATCTGTGTACTCACCTCATCTATATCACCCCACTATATATCTGTGTACTCACCCATCTATATCACCCCACTATATATCTGTGTACTCACCCCATCTATATCACCCCGCTATATATCTGTGTACTCGCCCATCTATATCACCCCACTATATATCTGTGTACTCACCCATCTATATATCACCCCACTATATATCTGTGTACTCACCCCATCTATATCTCCCCACTATATATCTGTATACTCACCCCATCTATATCACCCCACTATATATCTGTGTACTCACCCCACTATATATCTGTGTACTCACCCCATCTATATCACCCCACTATATATCTGTATACTCACCCCATCTATATCACCCCACTATATATCTGTGTACTCACCCATCTATATCACCCCACTATATATCTGTGTACTCACCCCATCTATATCACCCCGCTATATATCTGTGTACTCACACATCTATATCACCCCACTATATATCTGTGTACTCACCCATCTATATCACCCCACTATATATCTGTGTACTCACCCATCTATATCACCCCACTATATATCTGTGTACTCGCCCATCTATATCACCCCACTATATATCTGTGTACTCACCCATCTATATATCACCCCACTATATATCTGTGTACTCACCCCATCTATATCACCCCACTATATATCTATGTACTCACCCATCTATATCACCCCACTATATATCTGTGTACTCACCCATCTATATCACCCCACTATATATCTGTGTACTCACCCCACTATATCACCCCACTATATATCTGTGTACTCACCCCATCTATATCACCCCACTATATATCTGTGTACTCACCCCACTATATCACCCCACTATATATCTGTGTACTCACCCCATCTATATCACCCCACTATATATCTGTGTACTCACCCCATCTATATCACCCCGCTATATATCTGTGTACTCACCCATCTATATCACCCCACTATATATCTGTGTACTCACCCATCTATATCACCCCACTATATATCTGTGTACTCACCCATCTATATCACCCCACTATATATCTGTGTACTCACCCATCTATACTCACCCCACTATATATCTGTGTACTCACCCCATCTATATCACCCCACTATATATCTGTGTACTCACCCCATCTATATCACCCCACTCTATATCTGTGTACTCACCCATCTATATCACCCCACTATATATCTGTGTACTCACCCATCTATATCACCCCACTATATATCTGTGTACTCACCCCATCTATATCACCCCACTATATATCTGTGTACTCACCCATCTATATCACCCCACTATATATCTGTGTACTCACCCATCTATATCACCCCACTATATATCTGTGTACTCACCCATCTATACTCACCCCACTATATATCTGTGTACTCACCCCATCTATATCACCCCACTATATATCTGTGTACTCACCCATCTATATCTCCCCACTATATATCTGTGTACTCACCCATCTATATCACCCCACTATATATCTGTGTACTCACCCCATCTATATCACCCCACTATATATCTGTATACTCACCCCATCTATATCACCCCACTATATATCTGTGTACTCACCCCATCTATATCACCCCACTATATATCTGTGTACTCACCCCATCTATATCACCCCACTATATATCTGTGTACTCACCCCATCTATATCACCCCACTATATATCTGTGTACTCACCCATCTATATCACCCCACTATATATCTGTGTACTCGCCCATCTATATCACCCCACTATATATCTGTGTACTCACCCCATCTATATCACCCCACTATATATCTGTGTACTCACCCATCTATATCACCCCACTCTATATCTGTGTACTCACCCATCTATATCACCCCACTATATATCTGTGTACTCACCCATCTATATCACCCCACTATATATCTGTGTACTCACCCATCTATATCACCCCACTATATATCTGTGTACTCACCCATCTATATCACCCCACTTTATATCTGTGTACTCACCCCATCTATACTCACCCCACTATATATCTGTGTACTCACCCCATCTATATCACCCCACTATATATCTGTGTACTCACGCATCTATATCACCCCACTCTATATCTGTGTACTCACCCATCTATATCACCCCGCTATATATCTGTGTACTCACCCCATCTATATCACCCCGCTATATATCTGTGTACTCACCCATCTATATCACCCCACTATATATCTGTGTACTCACCTCATCTATATCACCCCACTATATATCTGTGTACTCACCCATCTATATCACCCCACTATATATCTGTGTACTCACCCATCTATATCACCCCACTATATATCTGTGTACTCACCCCATCTATATCACCCCACTATATATCTGTGTACTCACCCATCTATATCACCCCACTATATATCTGTGTACTCACCCATCTATATCACCCCACTATATATCACCCCACTATATATCTGTGTACTCACCCATCTATATATCTGTGTACTCACCCCACTATATATCTGTGTACTCACCCATCTATATATCTGTGTACTCACCCCACTATATATCACCCCACTATATATCTGTGTGCTCACCCATCTATATCACCCCACTATATATCTGTGTACTCACCCATCTATATCACCCCACTATATATCTGTGTACTCACCCATCTATACTCACCCCACTATATATCTGTATACTCACCCCATCTATATCACCCCACTCTATATCTGTGTACTCACCCATCTATATCACCCCACTATATATCTGTGTACTCACCCATCTATATCACCCCACTATATATCTGTGTACTCACCCCATCTATATCACCCCACTATATATCTGTGTACTCACCCATCTATATCACCCCACTATATATCTGTGTACTCACCCATCTATATATCACCCCACTATATATCTGTGTACTCACCCCATCTATATCACCCCGCTATATATCTGTGTACTCACCCCACTATATATCTGTGTACTCACCCATCTATATCACCCCACTATATATCTGTGTACTCACCCATCTATATCACCCCACTATATATCTGTGTACTCACCCATCTATATCACCCCACTATATATCTGTGTACTCATCCCATCTATATCACCCCACTATATATCTGTGTACTCACCCCACTATATCACCCCACTATATATCTGTGTACTCACCCATCTATATCACCCCACTATATATCTGTGTACTCACCCCATCTATATCACCCCGCTATATATCTGTGTACTCGCCCATCTATATCACCCCACTATATATCTGTGTACTCACCCATCTATATATCACCCCACTATATATCTGTGTACTCACCCCATCTATATCACCCCACTATATATCTGTGTACTCACCCATCTATATATCTGTGTACTCACCCCATCTATATCACCCCACTATATATCTGTATACTCACCCCATCTATATCACCCCACTATATATCTGTGTACTCACCCATCTATATCACCCCACTATATATATCTGTGTACTCACCCATCTATATCACCCCACTATATATCTGTGTACTCACCCATCTATATCACCCCACTATATATCTGTGTACTCACCCATCTATATCACCCCACTATATATCTGTGTACTCACCCCATCTATATCACCCCACTATATATCTGTGTACTCACCCATCTATATCACCGCACTATATATCTGTGTACTCACCCCATCTATTTCACCCCACTATATATCTGTGTACTCACCCATCTATATCACCCCACTATATATCTGTGTACTCACCCATCTATATATCACCCCACTATATATCTGTGTACTCACCCATCTATATCACCCCACAATATATCTGTGTACTCACCCATCTATATCACCCCACTATATATCTGTGTACTCACCCCACTATATATCTGTGTACTCACCCCATCTATATCACCCCGCTATATATCTGTGTACTCACCCATCTATATCACCCCACTATATATCTGTGTACTCACCCATCTATATATCTGTGTACTCACCCATCTATATATATGTGTACTCACCCATCTATATCACCCCACTATATATCTGTGTACTCATCCCATCTATATCACCCCACTATATATCTGTGTACTCACCTCATCTATATCACCCCACTATATATCTGTGTACTCACCCATCTATATCACCCCACTATATATCTGTGTACTCACCCCATCTATATCACCCCGCTATATATCTGTGTACTCGCCCATCTATATCACCCCACTATATATCTGTGTACTCACCCATCTATATATCACCCCACTATATATCTGTGTACTCACCCCATCTATATCTCCCCACTATATATCTGTATACTCACCCCATCTATATCACCCCACTATATATCTGTGTACTCACCCCACTATATATCTGTGTACTCACCCCATCTATATCACCCCACTATATATCTGTATACTCACCCCATCTATATCACCCCACTATATATCTGTGTACTCACCCATCTATATCACCCCACTATATATCTGTGTACTCACCCCATCTATATCACCCCGCTATATATCTGTGTACTCACACATCTATATCACCCCACTATATATCTGTGTACTCACCCATCTATATCACCCCACTATATATCTGTGTACTCACCCATCTATATCACCCCACTATATATCTGTGTACTCGCCCATCTATATCACCCCACTATATATCTGTGTACTCACCCATCTATATATCACCCCACTATATATCTGTGTACTCACCCCATCTATATCACCCCACTATATATCTGTGTACTCACCCATCTATATCACCCCACTATATATCTGTGTACTCACCCCATCTATATCACACCACTATATATCTGTGTACTCACCCATCTATATCACCCCACTATATATCTGTGTACTCACCCATCTATATATCACCCCACTATATATCTGTGTACTCACCCCATCTATATCACCCCACTATATATCTGTGTACTCACCCATCTATATCACCCCACTATATATCTGTGTACTCACCCATCTATATCACCCCACTATATATCTGTGTACTCACCCATCTATATCACCCCACTATATATCTGTGTACTCACCCCATCTATATCACCCCACTATATATCTGTGTACTCACCCATCTATATCACCCCACTATATATCTGTGTACTCACCCATCTATATCACCCCACTATATATCTGTGTACTCACCCATCTATATCACCCCACTATATATCTGTGTACTCACCCCATCTATATCACCCCACTATATATCTGTGTACTCACCCATCTATATCACCCCACTATATATCTGTGTACTCACCCCATCTATACTCACCCCACTATATATCTGTGTACTCACCCATCTATATCACCCCACTATATATCTGTGTACTCACCCCATCTATATCACCCCACTATATATCTGTGTACTCACCCATCTATATATCACCCCACTATATATCTGTGTACTCACCCCACTATATATCTGTGTACTCACCCATCTATATCACCCCGCTATATATCTGTGTACTCACCCATCTATATCACCCCACTCTATATCTGTGTACTCACCCCATCTATATCACCCCACTATATATCTGTGTACTCATCCCATCAATATCACCCCACTATATATATCTGTGTACTCACCCATCTATATCACCCCACTATATATCTGTGTACTCACCCATCTATATCACCCCACTATATATCTGTGTACTCACCCATCTATATCACCCCACTATATATCTGTGTACTCACCCATCTATATCACCCCACTATATATCTGTGTACTCACCCATCTATATATCACCCCACTATATATCTGTGTACTCACCCCATCTATATCACCCCACTATATATCTGTATACTCACCCATCTATATCACCCCACTATATATCTGTGTACTCACCCATCTATATCACCCCACTATATATCTGTGTACTCACCCCACTATATCACCCCACTATATATCTGTGTACTCACCCATCTATATCACCCCACTATATATCTGTGTACTCACCCATCTATATCACCCCACTATATATCTGTGTACTCACCCATCTATATCACCCCACTATATATCTGTGTACTCACCCCATCTATATCACCCCACTATATATCTGTGTACTCGCCCATCTATATCACCCCATCTATATCACCCCACTATATATCTGTGTACTCACCCATCTATATCACCCCACTATATATCTGTGTACTCACCCCATCCATACTCACCCACCTATATCACCCCATTATATATCTATGTACTCACCCCATCTATATCTCCCCACTATATATCTGTGTACTCACCCATCTATATCACCCCACTATATATCTGTGTACTCACCCATCTATATCACCCCACTATATATCTGTGTACTCACCCATCTATATCACCCCACTATATATCTGTGTACTCACCCATCTATATCACCCCACTCTATATCTGTGTACTCACCCCATCTATATCACCCCACTATATATCTGTGTACTCGCCCATCTATATCACCCCATCTATATCACCCCACTATATATCTGTGTACTCACCCCATCCATACTCACCCACCTATATCACCCCATTATATATCTATGTACTCACCCCATCTATACTCGCCTATCTATATCACCCCACTATATATCTGTGTACTCACCCCATCTATACTCGCCTATCTATATCACCCCACTATATATCTGTGTACTCACCCCATCTATACTCACCTATCTATATCACCCACTATATATCTGTGTACTCACCCCATCTATACTCACCTATCTTTATCACCCCACTATATATCTGTGTACTCACCCCATCTATTCTCGCCCATCTGTGTACTCACCCCATCTATACTCACCTATATATATCACCCCACTATATATCTGTGTACTCACCCCATCTATACTCACCTATCTATATCACCCCACTATATATCTGTGTACTCATCCCATCTATACTCACCTATCTATTTCACCCCACTATATATCTGTGTACTCGCCCCATCTATACTCGCCAATCTATATAACCCCACTATATATCTGTGTACTCACCCCATCTATACTCACCTATCTATATCACCCGACTATATATCTGTGTTCTCACCCCATCCATATTCACCTATCTATATCACCACTATATATCTGTGTACTCACCTATCTATATCACCCACTATATATCTGTGTACTCACCTCATCTATACTCGCCTATCTATATCTCCCCAATATATATCTGTGTACTCACCCATCTATATCACCCCACTATATATCTGTGTACTCACCCCATCTATATCACCCCGCTATATATCTGTGTACTCACCCCATCTATACTCACCTATCTATATCACCCCACTATATATCTGTGTACTCACCCCATCTATACTCACCTATCTATATCACCCCACTATATATCTGTGTACTCACCCCATCCATACTCACCCACCTATATCACCCCATTATATATCTGTGTACTCACCCCATCTATACTCGCCTATCTATATCACCCCACTATATATCTGTGTACTCACCCCATCTATACTCACCCACCTATATCACCCCATTACATATCTGTGTACTCACCCCATCTATACTCGCCTATCTATATCACCCCACTATATATCTGTGTACTTACCCCATCTATACTCACATATCTATATCACCCACTATATATATCTGTGTACTCACCCCATCTATACTCACCTATCTATATCACCCACTATATATCTGTGTACTCACCCCATCTATACTCACCTATCCTTATCACCCCACTATATATCTGTTTACTCACCCCATCTATTCTCGCCCATCTGTGTACTCACCCCATCTATACTCACCTATCTATATCACCCACTATATATATCTGTGTACTCACCCCATCTATACTCGCCTATCTATATCACCCCACTATATATCTGTGTACTCACCCCATCTATACTCACCTATCTATATCACCCCAGTATATATCTGTGTACTCACCCCATCTATACTCACCTATCTATATCACCCCACTATATATCTGTGTACTCACCCCATCTATACTCGCCTATCTATATCACTCCACTATATATCTGTGTACTTACCTCATCTATACTCACATATCTATATCACCCACTATATATATCTGTGTACTCACCCCATCTATACTCGCCTATCTATATCACCCCACTATATATCTGTGTACTCACCCCATCTATACTCGCCTATCTATATCACCCCACTATATATCTGTGTACTCACCCCATCTATACTCACCTATCTATATCACCCACTATATATCTGTGTACTCACCCCATCTATACTCACCTATCTTTATCACCCCACTATATATCTGTGTACTCACCCCATCTATTCTCGCCCATCTGTGTACTCACCCCATCTATACTCACCTATCTATATCACCCCACTATATATCTGTGTACTCACCCCATCTATACTCACCTATCTATATCACCCCACTATATATCTGTGTACTCACCCCATCTATACTCACCTATCTATATCACCCCACTATATATCTGTGTACTCACCCCATCTATACTCGCCTATATATATCACCCCACTATATATCTGTGTACTCACCCCATCTATACTCGCCTATCTGTGTACTCACCCCATCTATACTCACCTATCTATATCACCCCACTATATATCTGTGTACTCACCCCATCTATACTCACCTATCTATATTACCCCACTATATATCTGTGTACTCACCCCATCTATACTCACCTACCTATATCACCCCACTATACATCTGTGTACTCACCCCATCTATACTCGCCTATCTATATCACCCCACTATATATCGGTGTACTCACCCCATCTATACTCACCTACCTATATCACCCCACTATATATCTGTGTACTCACCTCATCTATTCTCACCTATCTATATCACCCCACCATATCTGTGTTCTCACCCCATCTATACTCGCCTATCTGTGTACTCACCCCATCTATACTCACCTATCTATATCACCCCACTATATATCTGTGTACTTACCCCATCTATACTCACCTATCTATATTACCCCACTATATATCTGTGTACTCACCCCATCTATACTTACCTATCTTTGTACTCACCCCATCTATACTAACCTATCTATATCACCCCACTATATATCTGTCTACTCACCCATCTATACTCACCCATCTATATCACCCCACTATATATCTGTGTACTCACTGTCACAATGGACACAACCATTATCAACACATTTATATTTTGGGTTTAGATTGAGCATACAAGTTGAGCAAAATAAATTGTCATGTTTTTCCTTACTAGACAGACACACGACAACCTTGGAATACACTTAATAAAAACACTTACTGAGCGGAGCAACGGGATAGAATGTCTATATCACCCCACTATATATCTGTGTACTCACCGATCTATACTCACCTATCTATATCACCCACTATATATCTGTGTACTCACCCATCTATATCACCCCACTATATATCTGTGTACTCACCCCATCTATACTCACCTATCTATATCACCCCACTATATATCTGTGTACTCACCCATCTATATCACCCCACTATATATCTGTGTACTCACCGATCTATACTCACCTATCTATATCACCCACTATATATCTGTGTACTCACCCATCTATATCACCCCACTATATATCTGTGTACTCACCCCATCTATACTCACCTATCTATATCACCCCACTATATATCTGTGTACTCACCTCATCTATTCTCACCTATCTATATCACCCCACTATATATCTGTGTTCTCACCCCATCTATACTCGCCTATCTGTGTACTCACCCCATCTATACTCACCTATCTATATCACCCCACTATATATCTGTGTACTTACCCCATCTATACTCACCTATCTATATTACCCCACTATATATCTGTGTACTCACCCCATCTATACTTACCTATCTTTGTACTCACCCCATCTATACTCACCTATCTATATCACCCCACTATATATCTGTCTACTCACCCATCTATACTCACCCATCTATATCACCCCACTATATATCTGTGTACTCACTGTCACAATGGACACAACCATTATCAACACATTTATATTTTGGGTTTAGATTGAGCATACAAGCTGAGCAAAATAAATTGTCATGTATTTCCTTACTAGACAGACACACGACAACCTTAGAATACACTTAATAAAAACACTTACTGAGCGGAGCAACGGGATAGAATGTCCAGAAATAAAACAAAGCCCCGGAATATTGTCTCTTTAACATGCAGTCCTGTTGTAAGAGCACAAATTGCCAGCCCAATCCTTCTGTGAACGGTGCAAAGTTCTTTCTGGTCTGATAGATTCCCCCAGCAATAACGGAGTCCTGGCGCAGAGTTATGTCCTTGGTTCCGATGTGATAAGACTCTTTGCGTCCCAGGGTTGTTGCTGCTCTTATCCGCTGTTAGAAGCGTGATGGAAGTCCGCTCACATTGTAGAACGAAAAAACGAAAGACACCAGGGATAGCCTGGGGGGGATGTATATAGTGTTTGAAAGCCTGTCTCCAACATACCCACCCAATCCCTGTCGTGGGAATTTTCTCATTCCCCAATCCGCTACTTGTCCACAGTTTGGAGAGTGGGCACTCTAGGGATTTCCTGTTCACACAGAGTCTGTGTGACAACGCCACCTTGGCTACTTAGCATAAGTGCACTCCCCTCTTTACCTAGCATCTCTCAGGCTGGGAGGGAAACTCAGGGTGTGAGCTAGCCCAAGTGGTCAACAGGATTTCCTATTTAGCATCCATCCTGGCCAATTTCACACCTCCTGACTCTGGGGCTTTCATATGCAACACTTCCTGAGACTCACAGGTATTGTCCCCAGCATGTGATCTTTGAAGCTTGCATAGGAAAGTGACCCAGTTCATAGGTGTCAAAACATATGGTTCTTGTGTGCATTTTAATGACAGAAGAAAAAAACCTTCCTCCTCCTTGTCTCTTTTGGCTAATGCCAATTATTGACTATGGAGACATAGTATATGGCTCGGCACCTCAAACCCACCTTAGCAAACTTGACACCCTCTACAATTCAATTTGTCGTTTTGTTTTCCAATGCAACTACAACACACATCACTGCGAAATGCTCAAAGAACTTGCTCGGTCATCACTAGAGTCTAGGCGCAAAGTTCACCTTTCCTGTCTTGCCTTTAAATTCTTCATGGGCAAACTACCCAGCTACCTGAACAAGCTCCTCACCCCTACCACATGCAGCACTTATCACCTGAGATCAGACTCCAAAAGACTGTTCATGGTCCCAAGGCTCAACAAAGTATCCGGACGTTCCTCCTTCTCTTACCGAGCACCCCAAAACTGGAACAACCTACCAGAGACTCAAAAGGGCAGAGGATCCAAAATGGACCTGGCGCCCTCATAATGGCCGCCGGCGTCTGGAGTTTGCTGGGATTGGCTTTCTCCTCCCCTCCCCCTAACCACGAGGCAGCGTGGAGTTGCGCGCGCAGCAGCGGGGGGGGGGGGGTGCAGGAGGGCGGGCTATTTAAACCCGCAGCGCAAGGGAGAATGCACTAATCCTGTTGGGACACGGGCCTGTTGCTAGGAAATGTGATTATAGGGGAGGAGACAGTGGCATGCCTCATACACAGGTCAAAAACTGACCAAGCAGGGAAAGGGGCCTGGGTGCACCTGAGACGGCACGAGAATAGGAAGGTGTGCCCGGTGAGGGCGGCAAAGCGCTACGCCAGGCAGCGACCGCAAGGGGGCGAGGTTTTCCTGTCACATAAAGATTCAACTCCCCTAACCAAGTTTCAGTTTAACACGATCTTTAAGCGTTGCCTGGAGGCAGGAGGCATAGATGCCACCAATTTTGGGACCCACTCGTTTCGGATCGGGGCAGCAACGGTAGCCTCCGAGCGGGGGCTGCCGATAGCGCAGGTTAAGGAACTGGGGAGGTGGAAGTCAAACGCCTACACAGGGTACATTAGGTCCAAGCAAGGGGGTAATTAGATGATCGTGCGGTTTTCTAACATGTTTTCTGTCTTCACAGTGGGCGATGCAGGCGCAGCGCGGGAAGTCTGGCTGATCGGTCATTCTTTCATGTTCTGGGCCCGGGAGCGGGCGGCGAGCACGCTGGGTCTGCAGCTGGGAATCCCACGAGAGAGCATGAACTTACGCTGGCTGGGTAAGAGAGGAATGTGCTGGAGAGACTTGGTGCCGACCATCGCAAGCGCGCTAGCAGTCTATGGCAGGAAGCCCCACGTGATAATCAATCACCTGGGCGGGAACGACATGGTGGCCACCAAGTCTTTAGACTTAATCCTCCAGATACGCGCTGACTGCACCACATTTAAAGCTCTCTGGAGCGACGCAGTCATTATTGGGTCAGAGATTATACCTCGGCTGGTATGGAGGGGGGCGCGCAGCTGGTTGGGCATCGAGAAGGCAAGGCGAGAAGTCAACAGAGACATCCGTAAGTTCATACTCTCTTGTGGGGGGCTGACGGTGAAGCATGGGGAATTCGAAGACAGGGGGCGCAGTTGGCACAGGAGGGGCGGGGTGCACCTGACGGACGAGGGCCTGGATATTTTTATTACAACATGCTCAGGCCGTTACAAGCGAGCAGCAGCCAGGGTTTAGGGTCACAGCTTGGTGTGTGGGGTGAGGACCCAGTAAGTGGCCTTAATGGGTCCTCCGGGTGGCGGAACTGTCAGGCCAGTCATTATAGGGACACCGTAAATACCGAAATGGGGCTCCACCCGATGCGGATGGGCCGCCAGGTAACGGTCCCCCGAAGATGATCGTGCGGGCTGGAGGTGCCGACGCAGGCGCTCGGTCGCTGAACCCCTGGCACCAATCTTAGGTAGCTGGGCTCTATCCTATGCGGGTAGGCCCAGGCGGCTATGAAAAGGGGGACCTGGGGTGTACGGATGACAGGGCCGTGGTAAGGGGCGAGAGTGCCCCTCGCGGCGGAGACTGTGTCTCCCGGTTGACGCGTGTCGTCATTTATGGCTGACAGTTATTTGATAGTATTGTTAAACAATAAAGCTGTGACCATTTTTACTTCCACAAAAAACTGTGTCGTCTAAGTTTGTAGGGTGGGGTAGGCAAACCACGCAGTAGGCCCGCTAGGCCGTTATCACATCCAGCACCAGTCTAAGTTCTTTCAAATCTAAGGCTATCTCACATTTTAATCTGGTCTGTAACTGTTTCATACGCCTATAATATATATTATCTGTAACTGTGCACGCAATGTCTTGTATATAATGTATACCGTTCATTTATGTAACTGTACTTGTAACCATGTACTATTTGTTTTACTCTGTGCCCAGGACATACTGTACCTGAAAACGAGAGGTAACTCTCACTGTATTACTGCCTGGTAACACATTGTATAAATAAATAAGTAATACATTTTAAACCCTGCAGCAAAAATACACTTTATTGATCATACATGTTCCCCTTCTCTCACAATTATATTTTTCATATGTGTGTGCTTGGGATGTACTCTACTGCAAGCTCATACAATACTGCAAAATGGGGACAACAAGGGACAGAGGGAAAAATAAGACATGTACAGTGCATGAAAAATTAACCCCTTCATCTCCAATACGAAATAGGGGTAACCAGCCGAGCACACTGCCTTTATTAATGCGCTGGGTTCCCCCATTTTCACCACACTCACCCATCTATATCACCCCACAATATATCTGTGTACTCACCCATCACCCCACTATATATCTGTGTACTCGCCTCATCTATACTCACCTATCTATATCACCCACTACATATCTGTGTACTCACCCCATCTATACTCACCTATCTATATTACCCCACTATATATCTGTGTACTCACCCCATCTATACTTACCTATCTTTGTACTCACCCCATCTATACTCACCTATCTATATCACCCCACTATATATCTGTGTACTCACCCATCTATACTCACCCATCTATATCACCCCACTATATATCTGTGTACTCACCCCATCTATACTCACCCATCTATATCACCCCACTATATATCTGTGTACTCGCCTCATCTATACTCACCTATCTATATCACCCACTACATATCTGTGTACTCACCCCATCTATACTCACCTATCTATATTACCCCACTATATATCTGTGTACTCACCCCATCTATACTTACCTATCTTTGTACTCACCCCATCTATTCTCACCTATCTATATCACCCCACTATATATCTGTGTACTCACCCATCTATACTCACCCATCTATATCACCCCACTATATATCTGTGTACTCACTGTCACGATGGACACAACCATTATCAACACATTTATATTTTGGGTTTAGATTGAGCATACAAGTTGAGCAAAATAAATTGTCATGTTTTTCCTTACTAGACAGACACACGACAACCTTAGAATACACTTAATAAAAACACTTACTGAGCGGAGCAACGGGATAGAATGTCTATATCACCCCACTATATATCTGTGTACTCACCGATCTATACTAACCTATCTATATCACCCACTATATATCTGTGTACTCACCCATCTATATCACCCCACTATATATCTGTGTACTCACCGATCTATACTCACCTATCTATATCACCCACTATATATCTGTGTACTCACCCATCTATATCACCCCACTATATATCTGTGTACTCACCCCATCTATACTCACCTATCTATATCACCCCACTATATATCTGTGTACTCACCCATCTATATCACCCCACTATATATCTGTGTACTCGCCCCATCTATACTCACCTATCAATATCACCCCACTATATATGTATGTATGTATGTATGTATGTCTTTATTTGTATAGCACCATAAAATGTACATAGCGCTTCACAGTAGTAATACATGTCATATAAATAACAAATATAAATAACAGATCATGGGGATAAGTGCTTCAGACATACTGTAAAAGTAACGTTAAGGAAGGAGTCCCTGCTCCGAGGAGCTTACAATCTAATTGGTAGGTAGGGAGAACGTACAGAGACAGTAGGAGGGAATACTAGTAAGTGCGTCTGCAGGGGGCCAAGCTTTGTGTCATGTGTCCATGATTATCCAGTGCTACTCATATGCTTCTTTAAGCAGATGTGTCTTAAGGTGGGTCTTAAAGGTGGATAGAGAGGGTGCTAGTCGGGTATTGAGGGGAAGGACATTCCAGAGGTGTGGGGCAGAAAGTGAGAAAGGTTTAAGGCGGGAGAGAGCTTTAGATACAAAGGGGGTAGAAAGAAGACATCCTTGAGAAGAACGCAAGAGTCGTGATGGTGCATAGCGAGAAATTAGGGCTGAGATGTAAGGAGGGGCAGAAGAGTGTAAAGCTTTAAAAGTGAGGAGAAGAATGGAGTGTGAGATGCGGGATTTAATCGGAAGCCAGGAGAGGGATTTCAGGAGGGGAGATGCGGAGACAGATTTAGGAAAGAGTAGAGTGATTCTGGCAGCAGCGTTTAGGATAGATTGTAGAGGAGACAGGTGAGAGGCAGGAAGGCCGGACAGCAGGAGGTTGCAGTAATCGAGACGTGAGAAAATGAGGGCCTGAGTCAGAGTTTTAGCAGTTGAGTAACAGAGGAAAGGGCGTATCTTTGTGATATTGCGGAGGAAAAAGTGACAAGTTTTAGAAACGTTTTGAATATGAGAGGAGAGAGAGAGGAATCAAGTGTGACCCCTAGGCAGCGTGCTTGGGCTACTGGGTGAATGATCGTATTTCCAATAGCAATGTGGAAGGATGTAGTAGGGCCAGGTTTGGGAGGTAGTATAAGGAGCTCTGTTTTTGCCATGTTAAGTTTCAGTCAGCGGATGGCCATCCAGGATGATATTCCAGAGAGGCATTCAGAAACTTTGGTCTGTATAGCAGGTGTAAGGTCAGGGGTTGAAAGGTAAATTTGTGTGTCGTCAGCATAGAGGTGATATTTAAACCCAAAAGATGTGATTAGGTCACCTAGAGAGAGTGTGTAGAGAGAAAAGAGAAGGGGTCCCAGGACAGAGCCCTGGGGTACCCCCACAGAGAGATCAATAGAGGAGGAGGAGGTGTTAGCAAAAGAGACACTGAAGGTACGATGGGAGAGGTAAGAGGAGATCCAGGATAAAGCTTTGTTCCGAATACCAAGAGTATGGAGAATGTGAAGGAGAAGAGGGTGGTCCACGGTGTCGAATGCTGCAGAGAGGTCGAGTAATATGAGCAGAGTGTAATGACCTCTGTCTTTGGCAGCGTGGAGGTCGTCAGTTATTTTAGTGAGGGCTGTTTCAGTAGAGTGAGCAGTGCGGAAGCCAGATTGTAGAGGGTCTAGTACAGAATAGGTGTTGAGAAAGTGTAGCAATCGAGAGAATACAAGACGTTTAAGGAGTTTGGAGGCAAAAGGCAGGAGGGAGACAGGTCGATAGTTAGAAGGACAGGTAGGGTCAAGCTTGCTGTTTTTGAGTAATGGTATAACAGTTGCATGCTTGAAGGATGAAGGAAAGGTACCAGAGTAGAGGGAAGAGTTAAAGATCTGTGTGAGCATAGGGATTATAGAAGGAGCAAGAGGTTTTAGGAGATGGGAGGGAATGGGATCAAGAGGGCAAGTGGTAGAGGGAGAAGAGGAGATCAGCAGTGATACATCCTCCTCCGAGATAGCAGAAAAAGAGTCAAGAAAGACAGGAGGAGAGTTGGGAAGCATTGTGGGATGGGAGGAGGCAACAGATGGGATGTTCTGCCGTATGGACTCCACCTTTTCCTTAAAAAAGTCAGCAAAGTCCTGAGGTGAGATGGAGGAAGAAGGAGGAGGCAGCCGAGGGTGGTCTGAGTACAGAGTCAAAGACAGAAAAGAGTCGGCGTGGGTTAGACTTGTGTGTGTTGATTAGTGATGAAAAGTAGGTTTGTTTAGCCTGAAAGAGGGCAGAGTTGAAACAGGATAGCATAAATTTGTAGCGAATGAAGTCTGCGAGCGTATGAGATTTCCTCCAGAGGCGTTCAGAGGAACGAGTGGAGGAATGCAGCATGCGTGTGTGGGAGTTTAGCCAGGGTCTGGGGTTAGAAGGGCGAGGACGGCAAAGAGAAAGTGGGGCATGAAGATCAAGAGAGGAAGATAAGGCAGAGTTGTAGTTCCTGACCAGGTTGTCAGGGTCTGAAGCAGAACTGAGAGAGGAGAGGGAGGAGCGTAAAGTGGAATCAAGAGCTGGTAGATTAATAGAGCGCAGGTTTCTGCAAAAACGAGGGCGAGATGGAGATGGAGATGGAGAGAAGCGAGAGAGAGAAAATGAGATGAGGTGATGGTCGGAGAGAGGAAAAGGGGAAATGGAGAAGTCGGAGAGAGAGAAGTTTTTAGTGAAAACCAGGTCTAAGTAGTGGCCATCCTTGTGGGTGCTGGCTGCAGTCCATTGTTGAAGGCCAAAAGAAGAGGTTAGAGAAAGAAAGCGGGAAGCCCAAGGGAGAGAGGGGTCATCAATGTGGCAGTTGAAGTCCCCAAGGAGAAGAACAGGGGAGTCTGAGGAGAGAAAGAAAGAGAGCCAGGATTCAAAGTGAGAGAGAAAGGCAGAAGGGGGATGAGTAGAGGAAGGTGGGCGATAGATGACCGCCACATGGACCGGGAGAGGAGAGAAGATCTGGACTGTGTGAGCCTCGAAGGAGGGAAAAGAAAGAGAGGGGGGAATAGAAACTGTTCTGTAACGGCAGAGAGAGGAGAGCTGGAGCCCCACGCCTCCACCCCTGCCACCAGGGCGTGGAGTGTGGGAGAAGGAAAGGCCACCATAGGAGAGGGCAGCTTCCAGAGCAGAGTCAGACTGAGTGAGCCAGGTCTCAGTTATAGCAAAGAGAAGCAGGGAGTGAGAGAGAAAGAAGTCATGCACAGAGAGGAACTTGTTAGAGAGGGAGCGAGCATTCCAAAGGGCACAGGAGAAAGGGAGAGAGGAGGGAGGGTGGCAGGGGATGGGTATGAGGTTGGAGGGGTTGACACCAGAAGGAGTGGAAGTGGCATGTGGAAGGCGAGGACGAGAGCAAGTAGAAATAAGGCAGGGACCAGGATTGGGAGAGATATCCCCAGAAGCGAGGAGGAGAAGCATGGATAGAAAGAGGATGTGTGAGGATGATTTGTAGGGGTGTGTTTTAGTGCAGGGTGTATAGCTGTGTGGTGACAGAGGGCGCAGGTAAGAGAGGAGTTCATGTGCACTGAGAAGTGGGGGAAGGAAGGAGAGATGGCGAAATATGAATAGAGTTAGAGACATGATGAGGCTGGTGGAAGGAAGTGCATAGTTTGAAAATAAGTGAGGTTACAGTAAATATAAAAAGTAAAGGTGGCATCACAGCAATAGCAATGTGTTGAGATGTGCAGTGTGGGATGATAACCTTCTTTCCAGCGTAGTTCAAATGCAGGAATCAGAAGCAGTAGATTGTGTCCACTTTTTCCACTTCTTTTTGAACTTCCTTTTTTAAACCTCCATACTACTTTAAAGATTTCTGCTTAAGAGCAAAGGCTGCAAGCAGCAATGGCTGTTGTAAGTTTACTTATATACATTTAGAAAGTCACCTGGTTGGTACAACAAACTTAATTAGCACATGTGAGGGTGGTTAAACCAAATTGTTTTTCAGAGGTGGGTGTTGTCTTGCACAAGTGTGAAAGATGAATTAAATTAAGGCAATAGGGGGATGATTTCCATATAGACAATTTGAGATGTTTTTACCTAAATTGAACTAAAATTAGCTAAATAGACAGCAGGGTATGAGGATTGCAGGACACACAGACAATTTGAGATGTTTTTACCTAAATTGAACTAAAATTAGCTATCTGTGTACTCACCCATCTATATCACCCAGGACATACTTGAAAACGAGAGGTAACTCTCAATGTATTACTTCCTGGTAACATATTTTATAAATAAATAAATAATATATATCTGTGTACTCACCCACAACAGATTGCAGTGATAATGGACACTAAAGTCAGGTAAATAAGATGATAAATTTATAATCATAATTTAACAAATTGGTCCCAAAAGGGATCAAGAAAAAAGACCCTCCAAATGCATGCCCTCTATGGTGATATAAGGCTGATAATGTAAGTATTAGGAATTACAATGGCTCTTACTAAAATATCAGGGTCTTAATAAAACAAAACAAAAACAATAACATGTTATTACATCAAATAAGTGACAATGTGAGAATAATTAAAATAAAAACAAATGTTTAAAAATCCCGGTAGAGGACTGTAATATTGATTACCTTCAATGCCAAAAATGTATAGGCAATGAATTTGTATTTATTTTACCTCAGTGGTAAGGTCTCTGTAAGAGCCATTGTATTTCCTAATACTTACCTTATCAGCCTTATATCACCATAGAGGGCATGCATTTGGAGGGTCTTTTTTCTTGATCCCTTTTGGGACCAATTTGTTAAACTATGTACATTATTCCTCTATTGCACCTTGATTATATTCCTACCTAAGTAATAGGAGAGCAGAATAGAATATATAAATTTATAATCACCCCTGACGGTGCTAAGGGCAGTAAATATATAACAACAAGAAACAAACAAACAAACAGGACGCTTAAAACAGCACTCTAGTATGTCCAAAATAGTACAGCATTTTATTTAAGCAATATCAGAAAAAATATATACAACATAAAATTAAAATTCCTGAAGTAATGAAATCCCAAAAACCTGTCCTAACTGTCAACTATAATTCCTTTGTAAGTATATGTAGCCCCTCTTCCCGGGGCCAATCGCAGATTGCCCCCCCCCCCCCCTCTGTACTAGGGTCT
The DNA here is from genome assembly GCF_040206685.1 of Ascaphus truei. Lineage (NCBI taxonomy): Eukaryota > Metazoa > Chordata > Amphibia > Anura > Ascaphidae > Ascaphus > Ascaphus truei. The sequence goes on along the minus strand of NW_027457132.1, from coordinate 59,701 downwards.
GGCTACCTGTATATGTGTGGTGCATACCTGCTGGCAACAGGAGGGCCTGAGTCTCCCGCGATGGTATGGGGGATGACAGGACCAGGTTACTGGGGTGAATGCCTCCGTCTCATTTAATGGTGCAGCGCCTCCATCTCTGGTAAGCCCCAGGAACATAGGGTGGAATCCTTCCAGAGAGTCCCCTCTCAGGGACGAGAGATTCCAGTCTCACACAGTCTTTACTTAAAAGTAGCCGCAGCTCTTTATTCAGTGCAGCACAGCAGAATAGCAGCAGGATCACAGGCAGGTACAGCTTGTCTCTCTCCTACAAACTGTTCTCCTCCATGATGGTCTCTTCTCCCTGCCTCTACCCCAGGCCACGGGCACCCAGGGTGGGGCTAGCTCTTCCCTCACCCCCTAAACGGGGTGAGAGGTATTGGTCCACCTACAGCTCACTATAGTTCCAGCAGCTCTAATCAGGGCCTGCCAGTTCTCCTCCTCCAGCTGTGCACTTCATGCACTTCTCACTCTGACACTCTAACACTAACTGGCCTGTCACTGACAGGAACTGACACACTAAATAGAGACAGCCCTGCCCTTCATGACATCAGCAGGTACCGCCCCTGTGTCTCTGCCTTCCACACAGGGTCAGGTGACCTACCTCCACCACTCAGGGCAGTGCTTGAAGTGGGGGAAACCCATGGTAACTCCTGGCAGCCTGCCCTTATCAGGGCTTACACCAGGAGGAGGAAAGACATATAGCCCCATTTCTTACCAGGGCTACACTCTCCCTCAGGTGGAATCCAATGGTCCCACTTGGACCTAATTTACGTACCATCCTGCAGGCGAAAAATCTGTGGATACAAACACAAGTTGATTAGTGTATATACAGCAGACTGTCCCACCCAGATGGCGAATCAATAACAGGGATACCTCCCAACATGGAGAACCCAACTAATAGTAATGGCGCGGGTCAGGTTTTCTGACCTCCCTCCCATTGTGGTCTATAACCTTAATGTAATAGGGCTGTACTGACCCATACTCCGGCCTATACACCACACTATTCATGTAAATGCTTCGCCCGGTAATCCATGCTCTTATGACATCGCATACTTTATCCTCATTGTAATAGGCGGTCCTACCGAACTTAGTCCGTAGGTATTCCATCACAGCTTCTCGGAGCCAGGTATCTCTCTGCTCCTCTATCTCCTGCATAATTGGCTCAGGTACATAGGGGAATTCGTAGCCATGGGATTGCCTGTACTTGGCCACTATGGCCCTGTCTGCTCTACTTAGCTTTGTCAGCCTTCGGTCTCCTGCCCTGCTTGGCAGTACCCAAAACTGAGGCTCCTCTGGGGCAACATCGTCATACAAAACGACGGGGCCTTTGGGAATTATTATCTTCTGCTCAATTTCCATATACCTTTTTTCTAGCTTGTCAGTAACCTCCCGGGGCGAAAAGGTGCCTACAGCCCACCAATGGTCCACTATACTGTTTTTGATAAGGAGGAACCGAGTACGGTCCATCCCTTGTGGTACCCTGTGAGCAGCGGTGCCCACCACTTATCTTGGTGCTCGTATCCGGATACCACCCTCCTATCTGTATCAGACTCCGTCTGTGAGGACACACCTGACGTCGCGGCCTCAGTAGAGGGTGAGCCTTTGTGTCCACCTCGTATCACATGGGTGTAGATCATGAGATTCATTTTATGCACTACCGGACTCACAGGACCCACTGGAGCAGTTATCTGGGACCCTCGGGCCCTACCTCTAGGTACAGGAGAAAATGCAACAGGGTTAGACACACGTATCACACTAGAATATGGTATCTCCCCATCAGACCCTTCATCACTAAATTCCCAATCCCTCCAATCCTTGGAATATTTGGGCGTCTTGCTCAGCTTATCCCCTCTATGACCCGGTGACATGACACGTGACGGGGCAGGGGCAGTGGCCGAGGCAATGGCGCTAGGGGTGGTGACCAGGGGATCAGCAATGTCCTGCAAAGTGTCTCTTAGGTGGGCAATGCTACGACCGGTGGACATCTTATGACTTTCCCTTTCTGCCGCGCTTCGTGCTCCTCTTGTGGCGACTTGGGCCTGGAGTGTCTCGAGCGCTGCCTCCATGGCCGCTCTCCTCTTCGAAGAGAACAAAGCTTCCGGGCCTCTGCACCAGGGGGACCCGGAAGTGACGTCATCGCTGGTGGGCGCGGAATCTCCATCCGCTCCGTGGTCTCGCACCGGAAGTGCGTCGAGGACCGGAAGGGGTGGTGGTGGACCATCCGTCTCGCAGACGGGCAGGTAGGCCGCAAGCCTTTCTTTCTCGGCAGGTTCCGTCTTCGCCTGGCGGGAGTAAGGGGGTGGGGGTTGTCTCCTTACCGCTCCGCTGCCGGCTGATGCTTGTAGTTTCCTCCGGAGCCGTCTCGGATCCCATCTCCGCCACACTGGGAGTCGACCCGGCCGGGGGACTTCTACGCGTCTCAGGCCACACCAGCGCTCGCCGTCGGGGGGGCTCCGGACTCGTCTGCTCCCTCTCACAGGTAAGTGGAACTGCATCTTTATTACAGCTGGGGTGGTTCGCCGGTAGGCGCATCGCCACCGATGATAGGCCATCTCCTTCCTCCGAAGACGACTTTAACGGTTCCTCCGCTTGGGAGTCACCTTGAGCTCTTGCGGCACCGCCAGTGGGTAGTGGTACGAAACGGGCCAGCTCCGGTACCTCCACTGCGGTCGCGCTCTCCGCCAGGGCATCTCTTGTGGGCTGGGCCTCGGTTCCCCCGTCAGGGGTGACATAGGGAACAAGGACAGCCTTCTCCTCTGCTTCCGCCACCTCGGTCAGGTTGCCTGGGGAAGCACCTCGCGGCGTCTTCAGCATAGGCCATGGCTCGACGGGCCACAAATAGAACGTGCCACACTGGGGGCATCGTGCGGTCGAGCTCGAGGCCGCTCCGGGATTCCTGCAGTGAACACACAGGCACCGGAGATATTCTTGCCCATCAACCTTCACAACCAGGAAGCCTCCTAGAAACTGATACGTGGTCACACTGAGATCAGCCATCTTTTGCGCGGGGGTTGAGTAGTTCAGCTCGCTCTTAGCTCCTTCTCCTTCAATAATCAAGCTGAAGTGAAGTTCCTCGCTCTCACTTCCTGTCCCTCCTTTCTCTGGAGAGGACAACTCTGATTGGCTCTTGTCGTGCCCCCTCCCTCTGGTGGAAACAAGCGGAGGGGCACTCTCTCGCTCTGCGTGACGTGGCTTTGTCTGTCGGCCAGTCACTGCACAGGTGGGCGTGCTTTCGGCTTTTGTGCCACTCCGCTCTGTCTGCTGGGGATCTGGGTTTGGCGCCAAACCCCTGCACATCTCTAGCCACATATTTCGCACAGTCTCTTTGCACACAGCACGTGCGCGCTCCAGGCTCGGCGGGAACCGCCATTTTGGATCGGCTACAACTCGTGTGGTATTGAATCACACTGCTGTCGCCATTTTAACCTCCTCCATGCCCCGCAGAGCACATGTATCTCTGGCCGCCATCTTTAATGAGCCCTCTAAGCCCACAATAGCGCTACTCTCAATGTCTTTTGTGCAACACGTTCCTAGACACTGACTGTTCTCTTTGGTGCGCTCTGGTTCTTTAACCCACAAATATGATGTATGGCATACCCCAGGCTAGGCAGGACTCCTTCTTAGTACACCGCACTCGCTGACGGTTCCTTACAAGTACTCTGTGGTGTGTTTTCTAGGTGCTGGCTAGTGTACCCGGGCATCTCCCTAGGGTACCGGGCATCTCCTAAGTACTGGGCATCTCCTACTGTTGGCTACTCATAGTGCGGACCCTGGGCCATGGTCCCTGGACTAGTTAACAGGCTAACCCCCCCAGTTGTCTCACACTATCTGCCTCAAGGGACTAGAACAGCTATAGCCATACACCCAAATTTACAACACCCTCTTAGGGCACCCAGGGCGTACTGTGCGAGAGTCCATGCTCCCCTGACTACCCCTGATATGCAATTGCACCCTACTTTCAGTAGGACTTGTGTGGAAAGTGTACTTAACGCTTCCAGCTCTGCTTCACTGAAAACCTGTCCTGTTTGCTCTCAACAGCGCCTCCAATGTAGCCCCTCTTCCCGGGGCCAATCGCAGATTGGGCCCCCCCTCTGTACTAGGGTCTGACTACGTGTATGTATGTGGTGCATACCTTCTGGCAACAGGAGGGCCTGAGTCTCCCGCGATGGTATGGGGGATGACAGGACCAAGTTACTGGGGTGAGTGCCTCCGTCTCATTTAATGGTGCAGCGCCTCCATCTCTGGTAAGCCCCAGGAACGTAGGGTGGAATCCTTCCAGAGAGTCCCCGCTCAGGGACGAGAGATTCCAGTCTCACACAGTCTTTACTTAAAAGTAGCCGCAGCTCTTTATTCAGTGGAGCACAGCAGAATAGCAGCAGGATCACAGGCAGGTACAGCTTGTCTCTCTCCTACAAACTGTTCTCCTCCAGGATGGTCTCTTCTCCCTGCCTCCACCCCAGGCCACGGGCACCCAGGGTGGGGCTATCTCTTCCCTCACCCCCTAAACGGGGTGAGAGGTATTGGTCCACCTATAGCTCACTATAGTTCCAGCAGCTCTAATCAGGGCCTGCCAGTTCTCCTCCTCCAGCTGTGCACTTCATGCACTTCTCACTCTGACACTCTAACACTAACTGGCCTATCACTGACAGGAACTGACACACTAAATAGAGACAGCCCTGCCCTTCATGACATCAGCAGGTACCACCCGTGTGTCTCTGCCTTCCACACAGGGTCAGGTGGCCTACCTCCACCACTCAGGGCAGTGCTTGAAGTGGGGGAAACCCATGAAAACTCCTGGCAGCCTGCCCTTACCAGGGCTTACACCAGGAGGAGGAAAGACATATAGCCCCATTTCTTACCAGGGCTACATATACAAGACCATATATTACTCATAATGAATAATACATGTATACTACACAGAATTAAAGAACCATTGTTAAATCTTATTAGTTGGACCAGGTGAAAAAAATATATTTTTCACCTTAACCCCTAATACACCGGCCGGTGTGAGCTGAAGCATAAAAGATGCAAGACATCCCCTGATAATATATCACATATAACACTGCGATAGGAAAAACCAGACACTGTGAGCAGCAGCCCTGGGTAAGAAAGGGGGGGTTAAATGTTGAAATGGTAGCACTCTTATATAGAATAACCCCTATAAAACACAGTGTAACTGTATACAGTATATTCCATCATTGTCAGCACAATACTTCCAGTGTGCAGCATACATTCAATCCGGATCCCAGACTTACTAACAGGCCAGAGGCTCAGCGATATATCCCCAGCAGGTTTCTGCAAAAACGAGGGCGAGATGGAGATGGAGATGGAGAGAAGCGAGAGAGAGAAAATGAGATGAGGTGATGGTCGGAGAGAGGAAAAGGGGAAATGGAGAAGTCGGAGAGAGAGAAGTTTTTAGTGAAAACCAGGTCTAAGTAGTGGCCATCCTTGTGGGTGCTGGCTGCAGTCCACTGTTGAAGGCCAAAAGAAGAGGTTAGAGAAAGAAAGCGGGAAGCCCAAGGGAGAGAGGGGTCATCAATGTGGCAGTTGAAGTCCCCAAGGAGAAGAACAGGGGAGTCTGAGGAGAGAAAGAAAGAGAGCCAGGATTCAAAGTGAGAGAGAAAGGCAGAAGGGGGATGAGTAGAGGTAGGTGGGCGATAGATGACCGCCACATGGACCGGGAGAGGAGAGAAGATCTGGACTGTGTGAGCCTCGAAGGAGGGAAAAGAAAGAGAGGGGGGAATAGGAAGGGTTCGGTAACGGCAGACAGAGGAGAGCAGGAGCCCCACGCCTCCACCCCTGCCACCAGGGCGTGGAGTGTGGGAGAAGGAAAGGCCACCATAGGAGAGGGCAGCTTCCAGAGCAGAGTCAGACTGAGTGAGCCAGGTCTCAGTTATAGCAAAGAGAAGCAGGGAGTGAGAGAGAAAGAAGTCATGCACAGAGAGGAACTTGTTAGAAAGGGAGCGAACATTCCAAAGGGCACAGGAGAAAGGGAGAGAGGAGGGAGGGTGGCAGGGGATGGGTATGAGGTTGGAGGGGTTGACACCAGAAGGAGTGGAAGTGGCAAGTGGAAGGCGAGGACGAGAGCAAGTAGAAATAAGGCAGGGACCAGGATTGGGAGAGATATCCCCAGAAGCAAGGAGGAGAAGCATGGATAGAAAGAGGATGTGTGAGGATGATTTGTAGGGGTGTGTTTTAGTGCAGGGTGTATAGCTGTGTGGTGACAGAGGGCGCAGGTAAGAGAGGAGTTCATGTGCACTGAGAAGTGGTGAAGTAAGGAGAGATGGCGAAATATGAATAGAGTTAGAGACGTGATGAGGCTGGTGGAAGGAAGTGCATAATTTGAAAATAAGTGAGGTTACAGTAAATATAAAAAGTAAAGGTGGCATCACAGCAATAGCAATGTGTTGAGATGTGCAGTGTGGGATGATAACCTTCTTTCCAGCGTAGCTCAAATGCAGGAATCAGAAGCAGTAGATTGTGTCCACTTTTTCCACTTCTTTTTGAACTTCCTTTTTTAAACCTCCATACTACTTTAAAGATTTCTACTTAAGAGCAAAGGCTGCAAGCAGCAATGGCTGTTGTAAGTTTACTTATATACATTTAGAAAGTCACCTGGTTGGTACAACAAACTTAATTAGCACATGTGAGGGTGGTTAAACCAAATTGTTTTTCAAAGGTGGGTGTTGTCTTGCACAAGTGTGAAAGATGAATTAAATTAAGGCAATAGGGGGATGATTTCCATACAGACAATTTGAGATGTTTTTACCTAAATTGAACTAAAATTAGCTAAATAGACAGCAGTGTATGAGGATTGCAGGACACACAGACAATTTGAGATGTTTTTACCTAAATTGAACTAAAATTAGCTATCTGTGTACTCACCCATCTATATCACCCAGGACATACTTGAAAACGAGAGGTAACTCTCAATGTATTACTTCCTGGTAACATATTTTATAAATAAATAAATAATATATATCTGTGTACTCACCCACAACAGATTGCAGTGATAATGGACACTAAAGTCAGGTAAATAAGATGATACATTTATAATCATAGTTTAACAAATTGGTCCCAAAAAGGATCAAGAAAAAAGACCCTCCAAATGCATGCCCTCTATGGTGATATAAGGCTGATAATGTAAGTATTAGGAATTACAATGGCTCTTACTAAAATATCAGGGTCTTAATAAAACAAAACAAAAACAATAACATGTTATTACATCAAATAAGTGACAATGTGAGAATAATTAAAATAAAAACAAATGTTTAAAAATCCCGGTAGAGGACTGTAATATTGATTACCTTCAATGCCAAAAATGTATAGGCAATGAATTTGTATTTATTTTACCTCAGTGGTAAGGTCTCTGTAAGAGCCATTGTATTTCCTAATACTTACCTTATCAGCCTTATATCACCATAGAGGGCATGCATTTGGAGGGTCTTTTATCTTGATCCCTTTTGGGACCAATTTGTTAAACTATGTACATTATTCCTCTATTGCACCTTGATTATATTCCTACCTAAGTAATAGGAGAGCAGAATAGAATATATAAATTTATAATCACCCCTGACGGTGCTAAGGGCAGTAAATATATAACAACAAGAAACAAACAAACAAACAGGACGCTTAAAACAGCACTCTAGTATGTCCAAAATAGTACAGCATTTTATTTAAGCAATATCAGAAAAAATATATACAACATAAAATTAAAATTCCTGAAGTAATGAAATCCCAAAAACCTGTCCTAACTGTCAACTATAATTCCTTTGTAAGTATATGTAGCCCCTCTTCCCGGGGCCAATCGCAGATTGGGCCCCCCCCCCCTCTGTACTAGGGTCTGGCTACCTGTATATGTGTGGTGCATACCTGCTGGCAACAGGAGGGCCTGAGTCTCCCGCGATGGTATGGGGGATGACAGGACCAGGTTACTGGGGTGAATGCCTCCGTCTCATTTAATGGTGCAGCGCCTCCATCTCTGGTAAGCCCCAGGAACATAGGGTGGAATCCTTCCAGAGAGTCCCCTCTCAGGGACGAGAGATTCCAGTCTCACACAGTCTTTACTTAAAAGTAGCCGCAGCTCTTTATTCAGTGCAGCACAGCAGAATAGCAGCAGGATCACAGGCAGGTACAGCTTGTCTCTCTCCTACAAACTGTTCTCCTCCATGATGGTCTCTTCTCCCTGCCTCTACCCCAGGCCACGGGCACCCAGGGTGGGGCTAGCTCTTCCCTCACCCCCTAAACGGGGTGAGAGGTATTGGTCCACCTACAGCTCACTATAGTTCCAGCAGCTCTAATCAGGGCCTGCCAGTTCTCCTCCTCCAGCTGTGCACTTCATGCACTTCTCACTCTGACACTCTAACACTAACTGGCCTGTCACTGACAGGAACTGACACACTAAATAGAGACAGACCTGCCCTTCATGACATCAGCAGGTACCGCCCCTGTGTTTCTGCCTTCCACACAGGGTCAGGTGGCCTACCTCCACCACTCAGGGCAGTGCTTGAAGTGGGGGAAACCCATGGTAACTCCTGGCAGCCTGCCCTTATCAGGGCTTACACCAGGAGGAGGAAAGACATATAGCCCAATTTCTTACCAGGGCTACACTCTCCCTCAGGTGGAATCCAATGGTCCCACTTAGACCTAATGTACGTACCATCCTGCAGGCGAAAAATCTGTGGATACAAACACAAGTTGATTAGTGTATATACAGCAGACTGTCCCACCCAGATGGCGAATCAATAACAGGGGTACCTCCCAACATGGAGAAACCAACTAATAGTAATGGCGCGGCTCAGGTTTTCTGACCTCCCTCCCATTGTGGTCTATAACCTTAATGTAATAGGGCTGTACTGACCCATACTCCGGCCTATACACCACACTATTCATGTAAATGCTTCGCCCGGTAATCCATGCTCTTATGACATAGCATACTTTATCCTCATTGTAATAAGCGGTCCTACCGAACTTAGTCCGTAGGTATTCCATCACAGCTTCTCGGAGCCAGGTATCTCTCTGCTCCTCTATCTCCTGCATAATTGGCTCAGGTACATAGGGGAATTCGTAGCCATGGGATTGCCTGTACTTGGCCACTATGGCCCTGTCTGCTCTACTTAGCTTTGTCAGCCTTCGGTCTCCTGCCCTGCTTGGCAGTACCCAAAACTGAGGCTCCTCTGGGGCAACATCGTCATACAAAACGACGGGGCCTTTGGGAATTATTATCTTCTGCTCAATTTCCATATACCTTTTTTCTAGCTTGTCAGTAACCTCCCGGGGCGAAAAGGTGCCTACAGCCCACCAATGGTCCATTATACTGTTTTTGATAAGGAGGAACCGAGTACGGTCCATACCCTTGTGGTACCCATTGAACAGCGGTGCCCATCACTTATCTTGGTGCTCGTATCCGGATACCACCCTCATATCTGTATCAGATTCCGTCTGTGAGGACACACCTGACGTCGCGGCCTCAGTAGAGCGTGAGCCTTTGTGTCCACCTCGTATCACATGGGTGTAGATCGTGGGATTCATTTTATGCACTACCGGACTCACAGGACCCGCTGGAGCAGTTGTCTGGGACCCTCGGACCCTACCTCTAGGTACAGGAGAAAATGCAACAGGGTTAGACACACGTATCACACTAGAATATGGTATCTCCCCATCAGACCCTTCATCACTAAGTTCCCAATCCCTCCAATCCTTGGAATATTTGGGGTTCTTGCTCAGCTTATCCCTGCTAGGACCCGGTGACATGACACGTGACGGGGCAGGGGCAGTGGCCGGGGCAATGGCACTAGGGGTGGTGACCAGGGGATCAGCAATGTCCTGCAAAGTGTCTCTTAGGTGGGCAATGCTACGACCGGTGGACATCTTATGACTTTCCCTTTCCGCCGCGCTTCGTGCTCCTCTTGTGGCGACTTAGGCCTTGAGTGTCTCAAGCGCTGCCACAATGGCCGCTCTCCTCTTCGAAGAGAACAAAGCTTCCGGGCCTCTGCACCAGGGGGACCCGGAAGTGACGTCATCGCTGGTGGCCGCGGAATCTTCATCCACTCCGTGGTCTCGCACCGGAAGTGCGTCGAGGACCGGAATGGGCGGTGGTGGACCATCCATCTCGCGGACGGGCAGGTAGGCCGCAAGCCTTTCTTTCTCGGCAGGTTCCGTCTTCGCCTGGCGGGAGTAAGGGGGTGGGGGTTGTCTCCTTACCGCTCCGCTGCCGGCTGATGCTTGTAGTTTCCTCCGGAGCCGTCTCGGATCCCATCTCTGCCGCACTGGGAGTCGACCCAGCTGGGGGACTTTTACGCGGCTCAGGCCGCACCAGCGCTCGCCGTCGGGGGGTCTCCGGACTCGTCTGCTCCCTCTCACAGGTAAGTGGAACTGCATCTTTATTACAGCTGGGGTGGTTCGCCGGTAGGCGCATCGCCACCGATGATAGGCCATCTCCTTCCTCCGAAGACGACTTAAACGGTTCCTCCGCTTGGGAGTCACCTTGAGCTCTTGCGGCACCGCCAGTGGGTAGTGGTATGAAACGGGCCAGCTCCGGTACCTCCACTGCGGTCGCGCTCTTCGCCAGGGCATCTCTTGTTGGCTGGGCCTCGGTTCCCCCCTCAGGGGTGACATTGGGAACAAGGACAGCCTTCTCCTCTGCTTCCGCCACCTCGGTCAGGTTGCCTGGGGAAGCACCTCGCGGCGTCTTCAGCATAGGCCATGGCTCGACGGGCCACAAATAGAACGTGCCACACTGGGGGCATCGTGCGGTCGAGCTCGAGGCCGCTCCGGGATTCCTGCAGTGAACACACAGGCACCGGAGATATTCTTGCCCATCAACCCTCACAACCAGGAAGCCTCCTGGAAACTGATACGTGGTCACACTGAGATCAGCCATCTTTTGCGCGGGGGTTGAGTAGTTCAGCTCGCTCTTAGCTCCTTCTCCTTCAATAGTCAAGCTGAAGTGAAGTTCCTCGCTCTCACTTCCTGTCCCTCCTTTCTCTGGAGAGGACAACTCTGATTGGCTCTTGTCGTGCCTCCTCCCTCTGGTGGAAACAAGAGGAGGGGCACTCCTTCTCTCAGTGTGACATGGCTTTGTCTGTCGGCCAGTCACTGCACAGGTGGGCGTGCTTTCGGCTTTCGCGCCGCTCCTCTCTGTCTGCTTGGGATCTGGGTTTGGCGCCAAACCCCTGCACATCTCTCGCCATATATTTCGCACAGTCTCTTTGCACACAGCACGTGCGCGCTCCAGGCTCAGCGGGAACCGCCATTTTGGATTGGCTGCAACTCGTTTGGTATTGAATCACGCTGCTGTCGCCATTTTAACCTCCTGCATGCCCCGCAGAGCACATGTATCTCCGGCCGCCATCTTTAATGAGCCCTCTAAGCCCACAATAGCACTACTCTCAATGTCTACTGTGCAACACGTTCCTAGACACTGACTGTTCTCTCTGATGCTCTCTGGTGCTCTAACCTACGAATATGACGTATGGCATACCCCAGGCTAGGCAGAACTCCTTCTTAGTACACCGCACTCGCTGACGGTTCCTTACAAGTACTCTGTGGTGTGTTCTCTAGGTGCTGGCTAGTGTACCGGGCATCTCCTAAGTACTGGCCGTCTCCTAAGTATTGAGCGTCTCCTACTTTTGGCTACTCATAGTGCGGACCCTGGGCCACGGTCCCTGGACTAGTTCACAGACTAACCCCCCCAGTTGCCTCACATCTGCCTCAAGAGACAAGAACAGATATAGCCATACACCCAAATTTACAACACCCTCTTAGGGCACCCAGGGCGTACTGTGCGGGAATCCACACTCTCCTGACTACCCCTGATATGCAATTGCGCCCTACTTTCTGCAGCACTTGTGTGGAAAGTGTACTTAACGCTTCCAGCTCTGCTTCGCTGAAAACCTGTCCCGTTTGCTCTCAGCAGCGCCTCCAATGTAGCCCCTCTTCCCGGGGCCAATCGCAGATCGGGCCCCCCCTCTGTACTAGGGTCTGGCTCAGTGTATGTATGTGGTGCATACCTGCTGGCAACAGGAGGGCCTGAGTCTCCCGCGAATGGTATGGGGGATGACAGGACCAGGTTACTGGGGTGAATGCCTCCGTCTCATTTAATGGTGCAGCGCCTCCATCTCTGGTAAGCCCCAGGAACGTAGGGTGGAATCCTTCCAGAGAGTCCCCGCTCATGGACGAGAGATTCCAGTCTCACACAGTCTTTACTTAAATGTAGCCGCAGCTCTTTATTCAGTGCAGCACAGCAGAATAGCAGCAGGATCACAGGCAGGTACAGCTTGTCTCTCTCCTACAAACTGTTCTCCTCCAGGATGGTCTCTTCTCCCTGCCTCCACCCCAGGCCACGGGCACCCAGGGTGGGGCTATCTCTTCCCTCACCCCCTAAACGGGGTGAGAGGTATTGGTCCACCTATAGCTCACTATAGTTCCAGCAGCTCTAATCAGGGCCTGCCAGTTCTCCTCCTCCAGCTGTGCACTTCATGCACTTCTCACTCTGACACTCTAACACTAACTGGCCTGTCACTGACAGGAACTGACACACTAAATAGAGACAGCCCTGCCCTTCATGACATCAGCAGGTACCGCCCCTGTGTCTCTGCCTTCCACACAGGGTCAGGTGGCCTACCTCCACCACTCAGGGCAGTGCTTGAAGTGGGGGAAACCCATGAAAACTCCTGGCAGCCTGCCCTTACCAGGGCTTAAACCAGGAGGAGGAAAGACATATAGCCCCATTTCTTACCAGGGCTACATATACAAGACCATATATTACTCATAATGAATAATACATGTATACTACACAGAAATAAAAACCATTGTTAAACCTTATTAGTTGGACCAGGTGAAAAAAATATATTTTTCACCTTAACCCCTAATACACCGGCCGGTGTGAGCTGAAGCATAAAAGATGCAAGACATCCCCTGATAATATATCACATATAACACTGCGATAGGAAAAACCAGACACTGTGAGCAGCAGCCCTGGGTAAGAAAGGGGGGGTTAAACGTTGAAATGGTAGCACTCTTATATAGAATAACCCCTATAAAACACAGTGTAACTGTATACAGTATATTCCATCATTGTCAGCACAATACTTGCAGTGTGCAGCATACATTCAATCCGGATCCCAGACTTACTAACAGCCCAGATATATCCCCAGCAGTAAATACATATCTACTTGTAAGTATTAGAGGGCGCTGGAAAGTAAGAGGTTAACCTCCTCCCCTGAACTCACAAACACCAGGACTGGCAGACAAGCGGGAGAACCGGCACAGCGGCAAGCGGCACAACACACAGCAGCACACAACACACAGCAGCACACAACACACAGCGGCACAACACACAGCAGCAAGTGGCACAACACACAGCAGCACACAACACACAGCGGCACAACACACAGCAGCAAGCGGCACAACACACAGCAGCACAACACACAGCAGCAAGCGGCACAACACACAGCAGCACAACACACAGCAGCACAACACACAGCAGCACACAACACACAGCAGCAAGCGGCACAACACACAGCGGCACACAACACACAGCGGCACACAACACACAGCGGCACACAACACACAGCTCCCCCATTTTCCTGTTTCCATGTTTGTATAAGGGCTCGGGATTATCCCTACTCTGGGGGTGACGCAGACGGATTAAGGGTTTTCTCTCTAAGCACCTAAAAGAGACCAAATTTTATTGGCAATATTTTACTGTAAGCATTGTTCTGAGACTCAAGGTAAGCGCCTGGTTTTCTTGTTCCCGGCACACAACACACAGCGGCAAGCGGCACAACACACAGCAGCACAACACACAGCGGCACAACACACAGCGGCAAGCGGCACAACACACAGCAGCACAACACACAGCGGCAAGCGGCACAACACACAGCAGCACAACACACAGCAGCAAGCGGCACAACACACAGCAGCAAGCGGCACAACACACAGCGGCACAACACACAGCAGCAAGCGGCACAACACACAGCGGCACAACACACAGCAGCAAGCGGCACAACACACAGCGGCACAACACACAGCAGCAAGCGGCACAACACACAGCAGCACAACACACAGCAGCAAGCGGCACAACACACAGCAGCAAGCGGCACAACACACAGCGGCACAACACACAGCAGCAAGCGGCACAACACACAGCGGCACAACACACAGCGGCAAGCGGCACAACACACAGCAGCACAACACACAGCAGCAAGCGGCACAACACACAGCAGCACAACACACAGCAGCACAACACACAGCAGCACACAACACACAGCAGCAAGCGGCACAACACACAGCGGCACACAACACACAGCGGCACACAACACACAGCGGCACACAACACACAGCTCCCCCATTTTCCTGTTTCCATGTTTGTATAAGGGCTCGGGATTATCCCTACTCTGGGGGTGACGCAGACGGATTAAGGGTTTTCTCTCTAAGCACCTAAAAGAGACCAAATTTTATTGGCAATATTTTACTGTAAGCATTGTTCTGAGACTCAAGGTAAGCGCCTGGTTTTCTTGTTCCCGGCACACAACACACAGCGGCAAGCGGCACAACACACAGCAGCACAACACACAGCGGCACAACACACAGCGGCAAGCGGCACAACACACAGCAGCACAACACACAGCGGCAAGCGGCACAACACACAGCAGCACAACACACAGCAGCAAGCGGCACAACACACAGCAGCAAGCGGCACAACACACAGCGGCACAACACACAGCAGCAAGCGGCACAACACACAGCGGCACAACACACAGCAGCAAGCGGCACAACACACAGCGGCACAACACACAGCAGCAAGCGGCACAACACACAGCAGCACAACACACAGCAGCAAGCGGCACAACACACAGCAGCAAGCGGCACAACACACAGCGGCACAACACACAGCAGCAAGCGGCACAACACACAGCGGCACAACACACAGCGGCAAGCGGCACAACACACAGCAGCACAACACACAGCAGCAAGCGGCACAACACACAGCAGCAAGCGGCACAACACACAGCGGCACAACACACAGCAGCAAGCGGCACAACACACAGCGGCAAGCGGCACAACACACAGCGGCAAGCGGCACAACACACAGCGGCAAGCGGCACAACACACAGCGGCACAACACACAGCAGCAAGCGGCACAACACACAGCGGCAAGCGGCACAACACACAGCAGCACAACACACAGCAGCAAGCGGCACAGCACACAGCAGCAAGCGGCACAACACACAGCGGCACAACACACAGCGGCAAGCGGCACAACACACAGCGGCACACAACACACAGCGGCAAGCGGCACAACACACAGCGGCAAGCGGCACAACACACAGCGGCACAAAACACAGCAGCAAGCGGCACAACACACAGCGGCACAACACACAGCGGCAAGCGGCACAACACACAGCGGCAAGCGGCACAACACACAGCGGCACAACACACAGCGGCAAGCGGCACAACACACAGCTTCAAGCGGCACAACACACAGCAGCACAACACACAGCAGCAAGCGGCACAACACACAGCAGCAAGCGGCACAACACACAGCAGCAAGCGGCACAACACACAGCGGCACAACACACAGCGGCAAGCAGCACAACACACAGCAGCAAGCAGCACAACACACAGCAGCAAGCGGCACAACACACAGCAGCACAACACACAGCAGCAAGCGGCACAACACACAGCAGCAAGCGGCACAACACACAGCAGCAAGCGGCACAACACACAGCGGCACAACACACAGCAGCAAGCGGCACAACACACAGCGGCAAGCGGCACAACACACAGCAGCACAACACACAGCAGCAAGCAGCACAACACACAGCAGCAAGCGGCACAACACACAGCGGCACAACACACAGCGGCAAGCGGCACAACACACAGCGGCAAGCGGCACAACACACAGCGGCACACAACACACAGCGGCAAGCGGCACAACACACAGCGGCAAGCGGCACAACACACAGCGGCACACAACACACAGCGGCACACAACACACAGCGGCAAGCGGCACAACACACAGCAGCAAGCGGCACAACACACAGCAGCAAGCAGCACAACACACAGCAGCAAGCGGCACAACACACAGCAGCACAACACACAGCAGCAAGCGGCACAACACACAGCAGCAAGCGGCACAACACACAGCAGCAAGCGGCACAACACACAGCGGCACAACACACAGCGGCAAGCAGCACAACACACAGCAGCAAGCAGCACAACACACAGCAGCAAGCGGCACAACACACAGCAGCACAACACACAGCAGCAAGCGGCACAACACACAGCAGCAAGCGGCACAACACACAGCAGCAAGCGGCACAACACACAGCGGCACAACACACAGCAGCAAGCGGCACAACACACAGCGGCAAACGGCACAACACACAGCAGCACAACACACAGCAGCAAGCGGCACAACACACAGCAGCAAGCGGCACAACACACAGCGGCACAACACACAGCGGCAAGCGGCACAACACACAGCGGCAAGCGGCACAACACACAGCGGCAAGCGGCACAACACATAGCTTCAAGCGGCACAACACACAGCGGCAAGCAGCACAACACACAGCAGCAAGCAGCACAACACACAGCAGCAAGCGGCACAACACACAGCAGCACAACACACAGCAGCAAGCGGCACAACACACAGCAGCAAGCGGCACAACACACAGCGGCAAGCGGCACAACACACAGCAGCACAACACACAGCAGCAAGCGGCACAACACACAGCAGCAAGCGGCACAACACACAGCGGCAAGCGGCACAACACACAGCGGCAAGCGGCACAACACACAGCAGCAAGCGGCACAACACACAGCAGCAAGCGGCACAACACACAGCAGCAAGCGGCACAACACACAGCAGCAAGCGGCACAACACACAGCAGCAAGCAGCACAACACACAGCGGCACAACACACAGCAGCAAGCGGCACAACACACAGCAGCAAGCGGCACAACACACAGCAGCACACAACACACAGCGGCAAGCGGCACAACACACAGCAGCAAGCAGCACAACACACAGCAGCACACAACACACAGCGGCAAGCGGCACAACACACAGCAGCACACAACACACAGCAGCACACACCACACAGCGGCACACAACACACAGTGGCAAGCGGCACAACACACAGCAGCAAGCAGCACAACACACAGCAGCAAGCGGCACAACACACAGCAGCAAGCGGCACAACACACAGCAGCAAGTGGCACAACACACAGCAGCACAACACACAGCAGCAAGCAGCACAACACACAGCAGCACAACACACAGCAGCAAGTGGCAAGTGGCACAACACACAGCAGCAAGCGGCACACAACACACAGCAGCAAGTGGCAAGCGGCACAACACACAACACACAGCGGCACACAACACACAGCAGCAAGCGGCACAATACACAGCAGCAAGCGGCACAACACACAGCAGCAAGCGGCACAACACACAGCAGCAAGCGGCACAACACACAACAGCACAACACACAGCAGCAAGCATCACAACACACAGCAGCAAGCGGCACAACACACAGCAGCAAGCGGCACAACACACAGCAGCAAGCGGCACAACACACAACAGCACAACACACAGCAGCAAGCATCACAACACACAGCAGCAAGCGGCACAAGAGACATTTGCACGCGGTGGATATAGGCAGACAGTTCTTCCCCTTCTTATTGATTTATGGCGTAGTATTTAGCCCATAAAGCTCCATCATCTTCTTTCGCGCTATATGCTTCTACCAGGAACTCAATCATTAAGCGAGAGGTTAACTCGGGGAACTGTTCGCGGTGTATGCCGATCAGAGTGGCCGCCGTGGGCCGCAGGCATTCCATAAGTCTCTGCCGTTTTACCACATCGGTGCACGACCATTCATCCATTACGTCCCTTGTATGTTCCTTCCAGGTTTCTACCCCGTCTTCCCCGGTGGGTACGGGGAGGGTTCCCGAGAAGGCTTTTAGCTTCCGGTAGTTCTGGGCATGAGTGGCTATTGTAAGCGCTTCAAATAGCGGCGGTAGAATAGGGGGGGCAGATAACTGGTCTATTTTGTACGTTAGTTTCCGCAGCATATTACTACGCGCTTCGGCCTCGGCAGAGGCGCTGGACCCTGGGTAACTGGAGGTGGATAGGCAACTACCGGCATCGCTCTCGGTATAACAAGCAAAAGGAAGAGTGGGGTCGTTTTTGTCTAGCGGACGTACGGGGGGGTCCCGGAGAGGGTAGACAAAGAGACTACCGCCCGGCGGGGAGTCAGGCAGGGCCAGGCATCGGGGAACGGCTGGTTCGAGCGCTAACAGGTTGCGCCGACAGTCAACAAGCAAGGTATTCCAGTTCGAGTCGCGGTCTACAAGTACATCTACCAAGCGAGCTTTGGCAAAGCCGGGGAGTTGTCGTAAAGCCGTCTGTAAAGTCTCTAAGGGCAAGGCCATGGGCACTCGGGCCAGCACTACGGCACGATGGGTAGGTGTGCGGACTTGGCGGACCCAATCGCGTATCTCGTGACGGGTAGGAAGGGCCATGGTAGCAACAATTTATCTTCGAGGGGCACCCCAGGTCTAAGATCTCAGCAGCGCCTCCAAATATAGCCCTGCATTCTATCGCTAGCAAGCTGCTACTCTGTGCTGTATCACCTGTAGGCTCGCAGGGTCTGAGTCTCTGCCACGGAGAGCCTGGGGTATGCGCAATAAGTATCACGGCTGCAGCGCCTCCACCTGCGACAGCTCCCGCCAGCGGGGGAGTGGGTCTTCGCAGGACGTCTAAGCAATAATTACGGACACACAGCCAATTACCGTAACCAACTTCCTTTACTCTTAGGCCAAGATCAGATATATGTATACACAACAGCATCCCCCGAATCCACCCAACATAACAAGCCACGGTGGGCTTAACACCAACTCGCGCCTCGGCGGACGCTACCACACATGCGCCACGGCGGACGCCACAATCCCCGAACCCGCCACCGGGTGATCCCACCCCGTGTCCAATTCCCCAAACAACACTGTCCCGTTACTTCACAGATAGTCACTATGTGTGTGTGGGTGACTGCGCAGCCACTGTGTCTTGGATTAGTGAATGGTACCGTTGGGGCCCTTGCGGAAATACCTGCCGAGCACTCCAGTACTCGGATCTGCCACGATCTTCACAAAGGGTCTCCGCAAGTCGAAGCCGTCCTCCCGTTCTCTCTCTCTCTCTGGTCCAGGGCGGTCCCACAGGGACGCTAGTAACACCAGGCGGGATATGATCCCCGACTTCCCGCCAAATAGGATTGTCCTGATACAATTACACAGATGGTAGTGAACAGGAATCTATCTAGGGCGATCCCTGACTCCGCTCGTCCCTACGGTGACTCAGGGCTAAACTGGGCCTGGGGCACACGGCATACGCCGGGGCGGCTTAACCTCCCCTACTCCAACACTCCGTCTCCTCTCCTCTCCCACGTGCTCTAACTCACGTGCGCGCAAACACCTCCCTTTATCCCCTCCTCTCCATGACGCTCCCCGCGGGGCTGCTGGGTCAAGGATCTACTCTCTCTCCCACCAACTGGGCTCCCCCTCCTTCGCGGGCTTTTGCAAAACCCTACACGCGCAATCTCCCGCTCTTTCGGGGCTAATCAGGGGTCACAGCTACACATGGTTCCCAGATTCTGTAGAAAGCTGTTGTGTTTTGCTTAAGGAGCGCAGTTAGTTTTTCCATAAGCATCATCTCGTTTATTCTTTTTTTTAGCATTCCTTTGGAGGGGGAGCTACTTTCTTCCAGGAGGCCTCTACCTCACACCTCGCCGCTGTGAGAATAAAGGAGATTCATTTCCTTAGTGGGCGGTCAATTTCTTTCATTGGCCTAGCCAGTAGGAAGGTCAGTGGATCAATAGGCAAATCGAGGTTGGTAACCTCTTTTAATAAAATTTGAACCATGTCCCAATATTTCTTAATTTCTGGACATGACCACCAGATGTGGGCAATGTCCCCCTTTTGTCCACAGCCTCTCCAACAGAGATCAGATGCCAGAGGATAGATTTGCTTTAGTCTCACTGGAGTGAGATACCAGTAAAACAGTATTTTATAAATATTTTCTTTGGTTGTGGTGCAAACGGAAGTTCCTGAGGCTGCTTCCCAAGTATCGTCCCACTCCTCTCGGTTGATATTTATATTCAGGTCCACGGCCCATTTCAGCATATAGTCATGAGTTGGAGGGTCCGCCGATGTCTCCAATTCAGTGTGGATTTTTGATATTTGTCCTTTTTGGTGAGAACTATCTTTGCATAGTCTCTCGAATTTAGTGAGAGGGGGAAATTCTGGATTTGGGGATATTGTTTGGGTGAAATGTCTCATTTGGAGGTATTTGAATGTTTCCAATTGTGGTATATCGTATTTAGCACGTAAATTTTGGTAGCTCAAGAGTTTCCCTAGGCTCAGAATGTCTCCGATCGTCCTGATCCCCTTCAATTTAAATTGATCATATCATTTAGACGCACATCCAGGAGGAAATTTAGGATTATCAAAGATTGGTGTGAGTTGCGAGCTGGTGGAAGCAAGTCCGAATCTAGTCTTAGCTTTCAACCAGAACCCCCATGTGTGTTTCATCGCTCCCAGCTTAAATTTGTGCAGGTGCATATCTCCTCTATCCAGGCTCCAAAGGCATGCTGGCAGAGAAGGCATTTTAGCAGATTGCGATTCTATTTCGAGCCAGCAACGCTGGTCTGTGTCTGCGTTCCACACGGCCGCTTGTTTTAATTGGGCTGCCTGATAATATTTAGAAATATCTGGGACACCCATACCCCCCCCCCTTGCTCTTGATGCCACCAGTACCGATCTTGCGACTCTGGGTCTTTTGCCCCGCCAAATAAATTTAAATAGTCTATTTTGGATGTTTTTTAGTTCAGAACCAGGAACGTGGACTGGAAGTGTTTGAAAGAAATATAGTAATCTAGGGAGTATATTCGTTTTGATCTAAATCATTCTTCCAATCCAAGAAATCTGGTAACCTTCCCAATTATCCAGGTCTAATTTAATTTTTTCAAACAGAGCTGGGTAATTGTGTTGATATAAAGATTGGTAGTTCTTTGATACATTTACTCCCAAATATTTGATGTACGAAGAACTCCATCTATAACTGAAATTCAGTTTGAGCAGTTTCACTTCTGGTTCTGAGAGGCTTAGATTGAGGGCTTCAGATTTATCACTATTTATTTTATATCCAGATATATTGCCAAAATCTCCTAGTTCCCTTTGAAGGTTAGGAAGGGAAGTTTGGGGTCTGGATAGGGTCAGGATAATATCGTCGGCAAATAGGGAAATTTTGTAATTTGTTTTTCCAATTTCTATGCCTTGGATGTTTATGTTATTTCGTATTTTGGACGCTAGAGGTTCAATAGTGAGAGCAAAGAGGAGGGGGGATAAGGGGCGACCCTGTCTCGTTCTGTTTTTGATTTGGAACCCTTCAGTGTTCCCTCCAGGTAGTCTAACAAGGGCCGACGGGTTTTGGTAGAGCGCCCGCACACCTTCTAGATAAGAATCTTTAAAACCGAATTTCTTCATAGTATCATCGAGAAATAGCCAATCAATTCTATCAAATGCCTTCTCAGCATCTAGACTCAGTAGCATTGCCTTGGTGCCTGTGAGGTGCACATGATCAATTATGCTAATTATCTTATGAGTATTGTCCGAGCCTTGACGCCCCGAGAAAAACCCCACTTGGTCCAGGTTTATTAATCTGGGCAAAATTGGGTTTAGTCTATTTGCTAGGATCTTGCTGTACAATTTAAGATCATTGTTCAGGAGGGAAATTGCCCTATAGCTACCACATTGAGTTGGGTCTTTCCCTTCCTTATGTATAATAGCAATGTTTGTTAGTGACATTGACGATGGGATCGGGTTTCCCTCCATGAATGAATGAAACAAATTCAGTAGGTGAGTGGACAGTATTGGTAAGAATGTCTTGTAATAGACATTGGAGAAGCCGCCTGGGCCAAGGGCTTTAGAGGTTTTTAGTGTTTTCCCCACTGCAGACAATTCTGCCTTCGAGATTTTGGCGTTGAGTAAGGAGTTTTCTTCCTCTGTCAATGAAGGAAGATTGCAATCATCGAGATCATTTGTGATTACCTCCAACCCAGTTGGCTCTGATGGGCCGCACCGGGTCCTCAGGTTATACAATTTGGTGTAAAATTTGGTGAATTCTTCTGCTATTTTTTTTCCGTTGTATAGTATCTCACCAGACCTACTCTTGATCGCTGTTATTTGGGATCTTTTCTGCACTCCTCTTAACCTGCTAGCAAGAAGTTTATCGGCCTTGTTGCCCTTATCGTATTATTTTTGGTTGGTCCATTTAAGAGCTTTTTCTACATTCTGCAATTGAATTTGCTTAAGCTCGTTTCTATTGGTGGTCAATAGTTTATATATTTTTTTTGAAGGGTTGGTTTTGTGTTGTTTCTCCAGTTCGAGAATTTTGTCTGTTAATGTTTTTATCATTTTTACTTTGATTTTCTTTTTGTGAGAGGCGATTGAGATGAACTGTAATTGCTGCCTTATGGGCTTCCCACAAGGATTGCTGGGGATGAGACCGATCCGAAATTGATATTAAAATAGTCTTTGAGGGCTCTTTTAATTTCTCTTTCCACTTCAACATTGTTTAATAGGGAGTCATTTAATTTCCAATTATAAGTGGTCGTTTTCATAAATGGTATGGAGATTATCAGGGTTACCGGAGCATGATCCGACCATGTGATCGGGCCGATATCTGATTCGGTGGCGGCCTCTAAGATATTCTTGGTAACTAGAAAATAGTCGATGCGTGAGTACGTCTGGTGAGGAGGAGAGTAAAAAGAGAAGTCTTTTTGGCCCTGGTGGTGGGTTCTCCAAATGTCCATCAGAGAGAACTCTTTAATTATCTCTTTACATTTTTTCCCAATTTGAAGCGATTGGAGAGAGTGCGAGCGGCCTGGAATAAGTGATCTACCTTCAACAGGGTTTAATACCATATTTAGGTCTCCACCTAATATTATTGAGGATAAATATTCAGGATCCACTTCTTCTAACACTTTTTTTTAGAAATTCGGTTTGGTTTTCATTTGGTGCATAAAGGTTAATCAGTGCGATCGACGAGCCAGACAAAGAGCCATATACCACTAGAAATCTACCCTCTGGATCCAGTGTTACCTTTGTAGCCCCCCTTCCCTGGGCCAATCGCAGATCGGGCCCCCTCCTCTGTACTAGGGTCTGGCTACGTGTCTGAATGTGGTGCATACCTTCTGGCAACAGGAGGGCCTGAGTCTCCCGCGATGGTATGGGGGATGACAAGATCAGGTTTCTGGGGTGAATGCCTCCATCTCATTTAATGGTGCAGCGCCTCCATCTCTGGTAAGCCCCAGGAACGCGGGGTGGAATCCTTCCAGAGAGTCCCCCACTCGGGGACGAGAGATTCCAGTCTCACACAGACTTTCTTATGTAACCCTGGTCTCTTTTCAGCCCCTGAGACCCCCCATGCAGCGCTCCGAGGCCCTGCGGCACACCCGGCTAGCGGGGGCCGCCATGACAGGTTGCGCGAGGGTGCGCGTTGGTCGCGCAGGCGCAGTAAGGGTAGCGCACGCGGTCCCAATGCTAAAGAGGTCCTGAGTGGACTACAATTCCCAGCAGCCTCTGGGGATTGCCCTTTCACCCACATCACGTGCAGCCAGCCAGCAAATAGGGTTTGCAGTGTCTCCTGTGGAGGAGGATACAATGTTGCGGGGACCACGTTTGGCAGTTGGAGCTGGGAGCAGGAAGGGGGAGGAAGGGTGTAGGGAGCAAGTGGCTCCTGCACCAGGTAAGGTAGTTCCCCAGATCCCAGGCAGGCCCCAATCCCCACCAGGGTAGTGGGTAGTACTGAGGGAGGGCCCTAGGTTAGGGACTCTGCCCTTAGGTGTGTGAGTGTGCAGGTTTGTCAGTGTCACGGCTGGTAGTGCTGTGAGCGCTGACAAGTAGGCACAGTGTGTGCAGCGTGTGCTGTGTGTTGTTGCTGCAGGTTGACTGTGCGTGTGCAGCGGGTTGCTGTAGGTTGACTGTGTGTGTGCAGTGTGTTTGCTGCAGGCGTTAGGCTGAGTTAGCCAGAGGGGACCCGGGTGGGCACGGGAGAGGTAGTGTGGGTGCAGGGGGTCAGTGACCCACTTGCATAGGATAGGCTACCCCGTAGGCCCTAGGAGTTTCCCCTGAAGCCATCCAAGGTTGCTGTGCTGCAGGGACGGCCTATAGTGCAGCGAGTGTCACGGTAGTTCACGGAGTCAGATAGGGACTCCATTGAAGCTGCGTACCGGTGCAGGAACTTGGGCGCTGCCCTTCGTTGCAGTTGCAGAGGCCATCTTGTTGGGGTCTCCCCGGACGGTGGATCCTGGATGTCGGGCCGGAACTTGACGGATGCTTTGTGAAGCAGTTGCGGATCCGAGCACTGGAGTGCTCGGCAGGTACCATATCCACAAGTGCACCAACACCGGTCATCAGGCGCTGATCCCGCCTTAGGCTAAACTCTGTGTAGGAACACTGAGCGAGTGGTTACAAGACTGAGCCTATACCATATAGTACCAGCACATTAATATATGGACACGTGTGTGGGGCACGCGGTGAGGGGACGGTACCAGTTATTATGATAAGTGTTATTGCTAATTGCATGTTAGAGTGATAAGGTTGCCATGCATTATCATATACAGTAAAGTTGGTTGCATCACATGTGTGTGTATGTATTTCTTGCCCAGGGGAATCTCACATCACGGGGATCCTGGGTAAGTGGAGGCGCTGCGCTATGTAAATGTGTAAGTGTTACCCCAGGCTCCCAGCGAGCGGAGGCTCAGATCTCCTGGAGGCGCAGGTGTTGTACAGCGACCAGTAGTTCCTTTGGGAGGGTTCAGAAAAAGGGCTACACTTAGAAGCAGCAGCAGCTCTGTATTGTCACAGCAGCAGGAATGGCAGCAACAACAGCAGCAACACTTCCAGTCAGGTACAGGTTGTCTTCTTCTCCAAGACTGCTCTCCCTCAGGGTGGTCTCTCTGTCCCTGCCACCACCCCAGGTCAAGGGCACCCAGGGTGGGGCTAGCTCTTCCGTCACCCCCTAAACAGGGTGAGAGGAATTGGTCCACCTATAACTCGCTAGGCACTACTCCTCAGGAACCTAACTCACTTTAACTACACACACAACCAACAGTGCAGTTGTTCTGACACTAAATAGGCAGTGCCCTGCTCTTTATGATATTGGCAGGCACCGCCCCTGTGTCTCTGCCTCCCACACAGGGTCAGGTGGCCTACCTCCACCACTCAGGGCAGTGCTTGAGGTGGGGGAAACCCATGATAACTCCTGGCAACCTGCCCTTATCAGGAGTTACACCAGGGGGAGGATAGATATATAGCCCCATTTCTTACCAGGGCTATACCTTTGTTAGATTGAATGGAGTACCTTGGCCAATTAAGATTGCTACTCCTCGTTTTTTACTACTAAATGACGAGTAAAAACTCATTGGGAATGCGTTTTGAAAAGTTTTGGTTGGGTCCGGGGATGTGAAGTGCGTCTTCTGAAGGAATACAATATCTCCCCCAGAACTCTTCATCTCTAGAGGGGGGAGAAGGGGGGAGGGGGAGGAGGGGGGGAGAAGGGGGAGGAGAAGGGGGAGGAGGAGGGGGGAGTGGAGGGGGGAAGGGGGGGAGAGGGGGGAGGTGGAGAAGAGGGGGAGAGGGGGGAGGGGGGGAGGTGGAGAAGGGGGGGAGGTGGAGAAGGGGGGAGAGGGGGGCAGGGGGGAGGGGGAGGGGGGAGGAGAAGGGGGGGAGGGTGAAAAGGGGGGGAGGACACCTTGTAACATGGTTAAACACTTATCACAACTTTTATAATTACATAACAAAATTAACTGGGAAATTTCTTTCACCTTCAACGAGCGGGTTTTCCAGACTGTAAACCGACCACGGAAAATTGCAAGTTGGATCTACCTAACATGAGGACTGGGACACAGAAGGAGGGAATACAACAAGGATATAAAATAAACCGTTTATCCCGCCTTTCTATGGACCAAGATCGTGTATGAATGATTAAAAATTAAACTTTTCAAACTAGGCAGGGGGGACTCCTGTCAATTACTTCCAGGAGGAGCGTATTAACTGGGGAGAGCCCGAGGGTCACGGGGTCTTCCCGTGTTAGCCAAACAGAGCCAGAACTAGTGGTGGCCCAGGCGTGTTATTAATATAGGGTGGGATTGGAGTCCGCGCCCTATGGCCATACACAGGGGGGGGGGGAGGAGTGATCAAGTCAGGCTTAAAAGTCCTGTCCCTTGAAAGCCTACTTCTGACCTGTGCTTGATGATAGCGTTCGGATCTCCTCGCTGTCACCGGGTATGTGCCCTGCGGTTCTTCTTTTCCTGGGCTCCCCAGTAGGCCTCTGCAGCTCACCATCAGCTCTCCCCCACCCCCCAGATCCAACGCTGGAGGCCCCCAATAGCCCCGAAACCCAACCAACTCCCCCACCAGGTGCGCCCAACATAAACAGGATAATGGCTCCCGCATCCATCAGCGATCCCGCCACTGGCCTTGCCGGAGCGCCTCTCCCATATCTTCAGGGCAGGTGACCCCCTGCCTCAGCCTTCAATAGGAAAGGGAGAAGTTCATCCCAAGCTCGCTTTTCAGTGTCCACAAACTTCCTAAGCATGGTTTTTAAAGTACGGTTAAACCTCTCTACCAATCCATCAGTCTGAGGATGGTAGACTGAGGTCCGGACGGATTTTACCTCCAATAACTTTAGGACATCCTGCATTAACTTTGCCATGAAATTTGTTCCCTGGTCGGTTAACATTACCTGGGGAAGTCCTATCCAAGAGAACAGCTCTAACAGCCTGTGAGCAACCTGTTTAGCAGTGGCTGATCTCAGAGTGAAGGCCTCAGGATATCTGGTGGCATAATCTATGACAACTAGAATGAACTTATGTCCCTTCGCAGAGGGTACTAAAAGGTCCTACCAGATCTACACCAATGCTTTCGAATGGGACTGATACCAAGGGCAGAGGAACCAAAGGATCCGGCTTCTGTCCCTTTTGCCTAGTTAACTGGCATTCAGGACATGTCTCACATAGTTTCATGATGTCACCATGTATGCCTGGCCAGTAAAACTGGGACGAGATGCGGTCCGTGGTCTTATCTCTGCCCAAATGACCACCCCATGGGAGAGAATGGGCTAGGGTAAACACTGTTTTAATCATACCTTTAGGGACTAATATTTGTCGAATGACCTCCCCTGTTTGTGTAACCTTATTCACACGATATAGGATGTCATTCAATAGTTCGAAATGTGGAAACACTCTTACACCTTGTTCATCCATTATATTGTCGTTGACCCGTACCACCTTCTCATATTGTCTAGCCAGAGCTGGGTCTTCCCTCTGCCTCTGACGGAAGTCTAGCAAAATTCCCGTATCTATCTGTCCCCCGCCCTGGTCATCTCCGGCCATGACTTGCAGTCTTTTGGGCTGACTAATGTTACCAAGAGTCCCAGCCTTTCTTAACCAGTCCTCTTTTTCCGCACGTCTCTGTTTACGTGTCTTTGGGACGCGGTGTCTATGGGGAAAAATCTCTGGGGAAAATGGGAACAAGTTTCCGGGCTTCTCCGGAACCGGGGAAGTAGGCCCTGTAGGAATAGGGGCCAACAATGTTCCAAAGTGGGGCCAGTCTCGGCCAAGTAGAACAGGAGCAGGTACCCAGGGAGCAACTCCCACTAGTAGGCGAGCCTCTTGATCCTTGATATGCAGTAGAATGTTCGCCGTCGGGTATCTCTTTATATCCCCATGGATACATTCGATATTCCATGGAGCTTCATAGGATAGTCGGTTGTTGGGAATTAGGCCTTCTAGGATCAGGGTTTTTCCAGATCCTGAGTCCACTAGGGCTGTTACGGTTTTCCCCTCCAGAGATGCTGGGACCAACCACGGATCGTGGTCCCCTCGGAGAGAAGCTGTGGCAGTGGTTCTGCCATATGAACAGTCCATCTCATCATCTCCTGAGTCAGCAAACTCAGTCATCAGCGGAAGCTCTCGACAGGGTTCGGAACTCTCTGCTGTGGGACGGGATCCTCCCTTCTGTTTGGTGGTGGTATCCTCTCCACCAGATGGGAGCCAGGAGTCCAGGCTCTCGGGGCATACCGTGTGTGTCGTCCTCCTCTTGGTGATCCAATGGTCTCAAGTCCGGGATGGGTGCCTCTGCGGGAGTCTGTACCAGGACCCCTCTGAGATGGGAAAGGGTCTTCCGACCGGGATGACTGGACCTCCCGAGCTAGCGGGTTGTAGACACCTCGATTGTCTGCTCTCCTGCCTCTGGCATCACCGGAAGCAGCTGGTGTTTGCACGGACCGATCCCAGCTATCCTGTTGGCTTTCGTCACCAAGGAAGTTTTCCACCAGGTGGACTTCTGAATCCAGGGAAGGTGCAGCGTGTCTTTTTAACCAGGAGCGGGAGGAGGGGGGCAGTATTTGTACTGTATGAACTGCTTGAGAACAAATTGTTCAAGGATCTCTGCCTTGCTATGCTTTTTTGGTTGTATCTACCTGGTACATAAGTCTACCAAGCGGTGGCTATAATCTGTCTCTGTTTGTATATTTGATTGTCCGGAACCGCTGTCGGTAGGTCTCTGGAGTGAGGCCTAGGCGATCCAGAATAGCAGCCTTTAGTTGCTGATAGTCCATGGCCTCGTCTGCTGGAAGAGCCTGGTAGGCTGCCTGAGCTTCTCCTATGAGGAGTGGAGCCAGAGTCGTTACCCAGCGATCAACTGTCCAGCCGTGGGCCGTGGCTGACATTTCCTTTAACTGCCTCCAAGTTCGGTATTAAGGCCCCTTCCCAGACTATAAACTGTCTATGCTGTCTAACTGTTATTTTGCTGAGATAGACAGACTGTAAATTAAAAGAGGAAGTATGTTCTCATATGTGTGTTTTTTCTATGCTCAAGTTTGCTATATAAACTGGCTGTATACCCTTCAATAAACAGGAGAACAGTTTTTGACAAAGCTTCACTGTCTGACTCAATTACTGCTTTCCTCCGAGCTCGTCCACCATTTTGTTTTCCCTGATCATCAGTGCTTTAAGAGTGGGCTAAATCCTCCGGAGGTTGAAAGTCATCACGAGTCGGCAGACGGTGTATTTTCACGCTAAGACGGAGAATACAAGGGCACATTTTCAGTACCCTTTCAAAAGTGAGGAGGAACGCATCTGGGTCTTCGGTTGGCTTCATTTTAGGCAGCATCACCGGAGGGCTATTTGGAATCTCTGGTCTGACTGGAGCTGGGCCTTCGGCCAGCATTTGGAGGAGCTTTTCCTCTCGCCGGGCCTGTTGCTCATCTTGCTGGGCCTGTTGCTCAGCTTGCTGCTTAATCAGCGGCATCTACATCAGACTCTAAAGGAAGAGCGACAGGAGGCCCACCTTCGCCTACACCAGGAGCTCCTAGTGTTGGGAGAGAGAATTACCGCCCAGACTAGTGGGGCCGCACAGGTCACTCACCAGGTAAAATCGCACCTCATTCAGAAAATGACGATGAACGATGACGTTGAGGCGTACCGGTCTATTTTCGAGCGCACCGCAGTACGCGAAGGCTGGCCAGCTGAGGAGTGGGCGGGAATAATTGCTCCCTTCCTGGTGGGTGACCCACAAAATGCCTATTATGACTTGAAGTCAGAGCAAGCTAAAGACTGACACCCTGGAGGCAGAGATTATGGCACGGCTAGGGGTCACCCTCGCGATTCAGGCACAATGGTTCCATTCCTGGCATTATGATCTAGAGAAGACACCCCACTCTCAACTCTATAACCTTATACACTCTGCAAGGAAGTGGCTCCAGCCTGAGGTATGTTCCACCGCTGCAGTTGTCAAAAGAGTAGTTATAGACCGGTTCCTGAGGGGTCTTCCCCGCACCATCCAGAAGTGGGTGAGCCAGAGTGACCCTAAAGACGCCTAACAGTTGCTCACTTTAGTTGAATGTTACTTGACTGCCGAGGAGATGTCAAGGAGTTCAAGTCCAGATGAGTTTTCCGGTTCTCGCTTCTTGCGCTCCAGGAGGTGTGGAGGGCAGAGCGGTGTGAGGAGGGCAGAGCGGTGAGAGGGGGGCAGAGCAGTGTGAGGAGGGCAGAGCGGTGTGAGGAGGGCAGAGCGGTGTGAGGAGGCAGAGCGGTGTGAGGAGGGCAGAGCGGTGTGAGGAGGGCAGAGCGGTGTGAGGGGGCAGAGCGGTGTGAGGAGGGCAGAGCGGTGTGAGGGGGGCAGAGCGGTGTGAGGGGGGCAGAGCGGTGTGAGGAGGGCAGAGCGGTGTGAGGAGGGCAGAGCGGTGTGAGGAGGGCAGAGCGGGGAGAGGAGGGCAGAGCGGTGAGAGGAGGGTAGAGCGGTGAGAGGAGGGCAGAGCGGTGAGAGGAGGCAGAGCGGTGTGAGGAGGGCAGAGCGGTGTGAGGGGGGCAGAGCGGTGTGAGGGGGCAGAGCGGTGTGAGGGGGGCAGAGCGGTGTGAGGGGGCAGAGCGGTGTGAGGAGGGCAGAGCGGTGTGAGGAGGGCAGAGCGGTGTGAGGGGGCAGAGCGGTGTGAGGATGGCAGAGCGGTGTGAGGAGGGCAGAGCGATGTGAGGAGGGCAGAGCGGTGTGAGGAGGGCAGAGCGGTGTGAGGGGGGCAGAGCGGTGTGAGGAGGGCAGAGCGGTGTGAGGGGGGCAGAGCGGTGTGAGGAGGGCAGAGCGGTGTGAGCAGGGCAGAGCGGTGTGAGGAGGGCAGAGCGGGGAGAGGAGGGCAGAGCGGTGTGAGGAGGGCAGAGCGGGGAAGGAGGGCAGAGCGGTGTGAGGGGGGCAGAGCGGTGTGAGGAGGGCAGAGCGGTGTGAGGAGGGCAGAGCGGTGTGAGGGGGGCAGAGCGGTGTGAGCAGGGCAGAGCGGTGTGAGGGGGGCAGAGCGGTGTGAGGAGGGCAGAGCGGTGTGAGGAGGGCAGAGCGGGGAGAGGAGGGCAGAGCGGTGTGAGGGGGGCAGAGCGGTGTGAGGGGGGCAGAGCGGTGTGAGGGGGGCAGAGCGGTGTGAGGAGGGCAGAGCGGTGTGAGGAGGGCAGAGCGGTGTGAGGAGGGCAGAGCGGGGAGAGGAGGGCAGAGCGGTGAGAGGAGGGTAGAGCGGTGAGAGGAGGGCAGAGCGGTGAGAGGAGGCAGAGCGGTGTGAGGAGGGCAGAGCGGTGTGAGGGGGGCAGAGCGGTGTGAGGGGGCAGAGCGGTGTGAGGGGGGCAGAGCGGTGTGAGGGGCAGAGCGGTGTGAGGAGGGCAGAGCGGTGTGAGGAGGGCAGAGCGGTGTGAGGGGGCAGAGCGGTGTGAGGATGGCAGAGCGGTGTGAGGAGGGCAGAGCGATGTGAGGAGGGCAGAGCGGTGTGAGGAGGGCAGAGCGGTGTGAGGGGGGCAGAGCGGTGTGAGGAGGGCAGAGCGGTGTGAGGGGGGCAGAGCGGTGTGAGGAGGGCAGAGCGGGTGTGAGCAGGGCAGAGCGGTGTGAGGAGGGCAGAGCGGGGAGAGGAGGGCAGAGCGGTGTGAGGAGGGCAGAGCGGGGAAGGAGGGCAGAGCGGTGTGAGGGGGGCAGAGCGGTGTGAGGAGGGCAGAGCGGTGTGAGGAGGGCAGAGCGGTGTGAGGGGGGCAGAGCGGTGTGAGCAGGGCAGAGCGGTGTGAGGGGGGCAGAGCGGTGTGAGGAGGGCAGAGCGGTGTGAGGAGGGCAGAGCGGGGAGAGGAGGGCAGAGCGGTGTGAGGGGGGCAGAGCGGTGTGAGGGGGGCAGAGCGGTGTGAGGAGGGCAGAGCGGTGTGAGGAGGGCAGAGCGGTGTGAGGGGGGCAGAGCGGTGTGAGGGGGGCAGAGCGGTGTGAGGGGGGCACAGCGGTGTGAGGGGGGCAGAGCGGTGTGAGGGGGCAGAGCGGTGTGAGGAGGGCAGAGCGGTGTGAGGAGGGCAGAGCGGTGTGAGGGGGCAGAGCGGTGTGAGGAGGGCAGAGCGGTGTGAGGAGGGCAGAGCGGTGTGAGGAGGGGCAGAGCGGTGTGAGGGGGGCAGAGCGGTGTGAGGAGGCAGAGCGGTGTGAGGAGGGCAGAGCGGTGTGAGGAGGGCAGAGCGGTGTGAGGAGGGCAGAGCGGTGTGAGGAGGCAGAGCGGTGTGAGGAGGGCAGAGCGGTGTGAGGAGGCAGAGCGGTGTGAGGGGGGCAGAGCGGTGTGAGGAGGGCAGAGCGGTGTGAGGAGGGCAGAGCGGTGTGAGGGGGGCAGAGCGGTGTGAGGAGGGCAGAGCGGTGAGAGGGAGGCAGAGCGGTGTGAGGAGGGCAGAGCGGTGTGAGGAGGACAGAGCGTTGTGAGGATGGCAGAGCGGTGTGAGGGGGGCAGAGCGGTGTGAGGAGGGCAGAGCGGTGTGAGGAGGGCAGAGCGGTGTGAGGAGGGCAGAGCGGTGTGAGGGGGGCAGAGCGGTGTGAGGAGGGCAGAGCGGTGTGAGGAGGGCAGAGCGGTGTGAGGAGGGCAGAGCGGTGTGAGGAGGGCAGAGCGGGGAGAGGGAGGCAGAGCGGTGTGAGGGGGGCAGAGCGGTGTGAGGAGGGCAGAGCGGTGTGAGGAGGGCAGAGCGGTGTGAGGGGGCAGAGCGGTGTGAGGGGGGCAGAGCGGTGTGAGGGGGGCAGAGCGGTGTGAGGGGGCAGAGCGGTGTGAGGGGGCAGAGCGGTGTGAGGGGGGCAGAGCGGTGTGAGGAGGGCAGAGCGGTGTGAGGGGGGCAGAGCGGTGTGAGGAGGGCAGAGCGGTGTGAGGAGGGCAGAGCGGTGTGAGGGGGCAGAGCGGTGTGAGGGGGGCAGAGCGGTGAGAGGAGGGCAGAGCGGTGTGAGGGGGGCAGAGCGGTGTGAGGGGGGCAGAGCGGTGTGAGGAGGGCAGAGCGGTGTGAGGGGGGCAGAGCGGTGTGAGGGGGGCAGAGCGGTGTGAGGGGGCAGAGCGGTGTGAGGGGGGCAGAGCGGTGTAAGGGGGCAGAGCGGTGTGAGGAGGGCAGAGCGGTGTGAGGGGGGCAGAGCGGTGTGAGGAGGGCAGAGCGGGGAGAGGAGGAAAGAGCGGTGTGAGGGGGGCAGAGCGGTGTGAGGGGGGCAGAGCGGTGTGAGGGGGCAGAGCGGTGTGAGGGGGGCAGAGCGGTGTGAGGAGGGCAGAGCGGTGTGAGGGGGGCAGAGCGGTGTGAGGGGGGCAGAGCGGTGTGAGGAGGGCAGAGCGGTGTGAGGGGGGCAGAGCGGTGTGAGGGGGGCAGAGCGGTGTGAGGAGGGCAGAGCGGTGTGAGGAGGGCAGAGCGGGGAGAGGAGGGCAGAGCGGTGTGAGGGGGGCAGAGCGGTGTGAGGGGGCAGAGCGGTGTGAGGGGGCAGAGCGGTGTGAGGGGGGCAGAGCGGTGTGAGGAGGGCAGAGCGGTGTGAGGGGGCAGAGCGGTGTGAGGAGGGCAGAGCGGTGTGAGGAGGGCAGAGCGGTGTGAGGGGGGCAGAGCGGTGTGAGGGGGGCAGAGCGGTGTGAGGGGGGCAGAGCGGTGTGAGGGGGGCAGAGCGGTGTGAGGGGGCAGAGCGGTGTGAGGGGGGCAGAGCGGGGAGAGGGGGGCAGAGCGGTGTGAGGGGGGCAGAGCGGTGTGAGGAGGGCAGAGCGGTGTGAGGGGGGCAGAGCGGTGTGAGGGGGGCAGAGCGGGGAGAGGGGGGCAGAGCGGTGTGAGGGGGGCAGAGCGGTGTGAGGGGGCAGAACGGTGTGAGGAGGGCAGAGCGGTGTGAGGAGGGCAGAGCGGTGTGAGGAGGGCAGAGCGGTGTGAGGGGGGCAGAGCGGTGTGAGGAGGGCAGAGCGGTGTGAGGGGGGCAGAGCGGTGTGAGGGGGCAGAGCGGTGTGAGGAGGGCAGAGCGGTGTGAGGGGGGCAGAGCGGTGTGAGGGGGCAGAGCGGTGTGAGGGGGGCAGAGCGGTGTGAGGGGGGCAGAGCGGTGTGAGGAGGGCAGAGCGGTGTGAGGGGGGCAGAGCGGTGTGAGGGGGGCAGAGCGGTGTGAGGAGGGCAGAGCGGTGTGAGGAGGGCAGAGCGGTGTGAGGGGGGCAGAGCGGTGTGAGGGGGGCAGAGCGGTGTGAGGAGGGCAGAGCGGGGAGAGGAGGGCAGAGCGGTGTGAGGGGGGCAGAGCGGTGTGAGGAGGGCAGAGCGGTGTGAGGAGGGCAGAGCGGTGTGAGGGGGGCAGAGCGGTGTGAGGAGGGCAGAGCGGTGTGAGGAGGGCAGAGCGGTGTGAGGAGGGCAGAGCGGTGTGAGGGGGGCAGAGCGGTGTGAGGGAGGCAGAGCGGTGTGAGGGGGGCAGAGCGGTGTGAGGAGGGCAGAGCGGTGTGAGGAGGGCAGAGCGGTGTGAGGGGGGCAGAGCGGTGTGAGGGAGGCAGAGCGGTGTGAGGGGGGCAGAGCGGTGTGAGGAGGGCAGAGCGGTGTGAGGGGGGCAGAGCGGTGTGAGGGGGGCAGAGCGGTGTGAGGAGGGCAGAGCGGTGTGAGGGGGGCAGAGCGGTGTGAGGGGGGCAGAGCGGTGAGAGGAGGGCAGAGCGGTGTGAGGGGGGCAGAGCGGTGTGAGGGGGGCAGAGCGGTGTGAGCAGGGCAGAGCGGTGTGAGGAGGGCAGAGCGGTGTGAGGGGGGCAGAGCGGTGTGAGGAGGGCAGAGCGGTGTGAGGGGGGCAGAGCGGTGTGAGGAGGGCAGAGCGGTGTGAGGGGGGCAGAGCGGTGTGAGGAGGGCAGAGCGGTGTGAGGGGGGCAGAGCGGTGTGAGGAGGGCAGAGCGGTGTGAGGGGGGCAGAGCGGTGTGAGGGGGGCAGAGCGGTGTGAGGGGGGCAGAGCGGTGTGAGGAGGGCAGAGCGGTGTGAGGGGGGCAGAGCGGTGTGAGGAGGGCAGAGCGGTGTGAGGAGGGCAGAGCGGTGTGAGGGGGCAGAGCGGTGTGAGGAGGGCAGAGCGGTGTGAGGAGGGCAAAGCGGTGTGAGGAGGGCAGAGCGGTGTGAGGGGGGCAGAGCGGTGTGAGGAGGGCAGAGCGGTGTGAGGGGGCAGAGCGGTGTGAGGGGGGCAGAGCGGTGTGAGGGGGGCAGAGCGGTGTGAGGAGGGCAGAGCGGTGTGAGGAGGGCAGAGCGGTGTGAGGAGGGCAGAGCGGTGTGAGGAGGGCAGAGCGGTGTGAGGAGGGCAGAGCGGTGTGAGGGGGGCAGAGCGGTGTGAGGGGGCAGAGCGGTGTGAGGAGGGCAGAGCGGTGTGAGGAGGGCAGAGCGGTGTGAGGGGGGCAGAGCGGTGTGAGGGGGGCAGAGCGGTGTGAGGGGGGCAGAGCGGTGTGAGGGGGGCAGAGCGGTGTGAGGGGGGCAGAGCGGTGTGAGGAGGGCAGAGCGGTGTGAGGAGGGCAGAGCGGTGTGAGGAGGGCAGAGCGGTGTGAGGGGGGCAGAGCGGTGTGAGGAGGGCAGAGCGGTGTGAGGAGGCAGAGCGGTGTGAGGAGGGCAGAGCGGTGTGAGGAGGGCAGAGCGGTGTGAGGGGGGCAGAGCGGTGTGAGGGGGGCAGAGCGGTGTGAGGAGGGCAGAGCGGTGTGAGGAGGGCAGAGCGGTGTGAGGAGGGCAGAGCGGTGTGAGGGGGGCAGAGCGGTGTGAGGAGGGCAGAGCGGTGTGAGGGGGGCAGAGCGGTGTGAGGAGGGCAGAGCGGTGTGAGGGGGGCAGAGCGGTGTGAGGAGGGCAGAGCGGGGAGAGGGAGGCAGAGCGGTGTGAGGGGGGCAGAGCGGTGTGAGGAGGGCAGAGCGGTGTGAGGGGGGCAGAGCGGTGTGAGGGGGGCAGAGCGGTGTGAGGAGGGCAGAGCGGTGTGAGGGGGGCAGAGCGGTGTGAGGGGGGCAGAGCGGTGAGACGAGGGCAGAGCGGTGTGAGGGGGGCAGAGCGGTGTGAGGGGGGCAGAGCGGTGTGAGGGGGGCAGAGCGGTGTGAGGGGGGCAGAGCGGTGTGAGGAGGGCAGAGCGGTGTGAGGGGGGCAGAGCGGTGTGAGGAGGGCAGAGCGGGGAGAGGGAGGCAGAGCGGTGTGAGGGGGGCAGAGCAGGTGTGAGGAGGGCAGAGCGGTGTGAGGGGGGCAGAGCGGTGTGAGGAGGGCAGAGCGGTGTGAGGGGGGCAGAGCGGTGTGAGGGGGGCAGAGCGGTGTGAGGAGGGCAGAGCGGTGTGAGGGGGCAGAGCGGTGTGAGGAGGGCAGAGCGGTGTGAGGAGGGCAGAGCGGTGTGAGGAGGGCAGAGCGGTGTGAGGGGGCAGAGCGGTGTGAGGAGGGCAGAGCGGTGTGAGGGGGGCAGAGCGGTGTGAGGGGGGCAGAGCGGTGTGAGGAGGGCAGAGCGGTGTGAGGAGGGCAGAGCGGTGTGAGGGGGGCAGAGCGGTGTGAGGGGGGCAGAGCGGTGTGAGGGGGGCAGAGCGGTGTGAGGGGGGCAGAGCGGTGTGAGGGGGGCAGAGCGGGGAGAGGGGGGCAGAGCGGTGTGAGGGGGGCAGAGCGGTGTGAGGGGGGCAGAGCGGTGTGAGGGGGGCAGAGCGGTGTGAGGGGGGCAGAGCGGTGTGAGGTGGGCAGAGCGGTGTGAGGGGGGCAGAGCGGTGTGAGGGGGGCAGAGCGGTGTGAGGGGGCAGAGCGGTGTGAGGGGGGCAGAGCGGTGTGAGGGGGCAGAGCGGTGTGAGGAGGGCAGAGCGGGGAGAGGGGGGCAGAGCGGTGTGAGGGGGGCAGAACGGTGTGAGGAGGGCAGAGCGGTGTGAGGAGGGCAGAGCGGTGTGAGGGGGGCAGAGCAGTGTGAGGGGGGCAGAGCGGGAGAGGAGGGCAGAGCGGTGTGAGGTGGCAGAGCGGTGTGAGGGGGGCAGAGCGGTGTGAGGGGGGCAGAGCGGTGTGAGGGGGGCAGAGCGGTGTGAGGGGGGCAGAGCGGTGTGAGGGGGCAGAGCGGTGTGAGGGGGGCAGAGCGGTGTGAGGGGGGCAGAGCAGTGTGAGGGGGGCAGAGCGTTGTGAGGGGGCAGAGCGGTGTGAGGGGGGCAGAGCTGTGTGAGGGGGGCAGAGCGGTGTGAGGGGGGCAGAGCGGTGTGAGGGGGGCAGAGCGGTGTGAGGAGGGCAGAGCGGTGTGAGGGGGGCAGAGCGGTGTGAGGAGGGCAGAGCGGTGTGAGGGGGGCAGAGCGGTGTGAGGAGGGCAGAGCGGTGTGAGGGGGCAGAGCGGTGTGAGGAGGGCAGAGCGGTGTGAGGAGGGCAGAGCGGTGTGAGGAGGGCAGAGCGGTGTGAGGAGGGCAGAGCGGTGTGAGGGGGGCAGAGCGGTGTGAGGGGGGCAGAGCGGTGTGAGGAGGGCAGAGCGGTGTGAGGAGGGCAGAGCGGTGTGAGGGGGGCAGAGCGGTGTGAGGTTTGCAGAGCGGTGTGAGGGGGCAGAGCGGTGTGAGGGGGGCAGAGCGGTGTGAGGGGGGCAGAGCGGTGTGAGGAGGGCAGAGCGGTGTGAGGGGGGCAGAGCGGTGTGAGGAGGGCAGAGCGGTGTGAGGGGGCAGAGCGGGGAGAGGATGGCAGAGCGGTGTGAGGAGGGCAGAGCGGTGTGAGGAGGGCATAGCGGTGTGAGGAGGGCAGAGCGGTGTGAGGAGGGCAGAGCGGTGTGAGGAGGGCAGAGCGGTGTGAGGGGGCAGAGCGGTGTGAGGAGGGCAGAGCGGTGTGAGGGGGCAGAGCGGTGTGAGGAGGGCAGAGCGGGGAGAGGGAGGCAGAGCGGTGTGAGGGGGGCAGAGCGGTGTGAGGAGGGCAGAGCGGTGTGAGGAGGGCAGAGCGGTGTGAGGGGGGCAGAGCGGTGTGAGGGGGGCAGAGCGGTGAGAGGAGGGCAGAGCGGTGTGAGGGGGGCAGAGCGGTGTGAGGGGGGCAGAGCGGTGTGAGCAGGGCAGAACGGTGTGAGGAGGGCAGAGCGGTGTGAGGGGGACAGAGCGGTGTGAGGAGGGCAGAGCGGTGTGAGGGGGGCAGAGCGGTGTGAGGAGGGCAGAGCGGGGAGAGGGAGGCAGAGCGGTGTGAGGGGGGCAGAGCGGTGTGAGGAGGGCAGAGCGGTGTGAGGGGGGCAGAGCGGTGTGAGGAGGGCAGAGCGGTGTGAGGGGGGCAGAGCGGTGTGAGGGGGGCAGAGCGGTGTGAGGAGGGCAGAGCGGTGTGCGGAGGGCAGAGCGGTGTGAGGAGGGCAGAGCGGTGTGAGGAGGGCAGAGCGGTGTGAGGAGGGCAGAGCGGTGTGAGGAGGGCAGAGCGGTGTGAGGGGGCAGAGCGGTGTGAGGGGGGCAGAGCGGTGTGAGGGGGGCAGAGCGGTGTGAGGGGGGCAGAGCGGTGTGAGGAGGGCAGAGCGGTGTGAGGGGGCAGAGCGGTGTGAGGAGGGCAGAGCGGTGTGAGGAGGGCAGAGCGGTGTGAGGGGGGCAGAGCGGTGTGAGGGGGGCAGAGCGGTGTGAGGAGGGCAGAGCGGTGTGAGGAGGGCAGAGCGGTGTGAGGGGGGCAGAGCGGTGTGAGGGGGGCAGAGCGGTGTGAGGGGGGCAGAGCGGTGTGAGGGGGGCAGAGCGGTGTGAGGGGGCAGAGCGTGTGAGGAGGGCAGAGCGGTGTGAGGAGGCAGAGCGGTGTGAGGAGGGCAGAGCGGTGTGAGGGGGGCAGAGCGGTGTGAGGGGGCAGAGCGGTGTGAGGGGGCAGAGCGGTGTGAGGGAGGGCAGAGCGGTGTGAGGGGGCAGAGCGGTGTGAGGAGGGCAGAGCGGTGTGAGGGGGGCAGAGCGGTGTGAGGAGGGCAGAGCGGGAGAGGGAGGCAGAGCGGTGTGAGGGGGGCAGAGCGGTGTGAGGAGGGCAGAGCGGTGTGAGGGGGGCAGAGCGGTGTGAGGGGGGCAGAGCGGTGTGAGGAGGGCAGAGCGGTGTGAGGGGGGCAGAGCGTGTGAGGGGGGCAGAGCGGTGAGAGGAGGCAGAGCGGTGTGAGGGGGGCAGAGCGGTGTGAGGGGGGCAGAGCGGTGTGAGCAGGGCAGAGCGGTGTGAGGAGGGCAGAGCGGTGTGAGGGGGGCAGAGCGGTGTGAGGAGGGCAGAGCGGTGTGAGGGGGGCAGAGCGGTGTGAGGAGGGCAGAGCGGGGAGAGGAGGCAGAGCGGTGTGAGGGGGGCAGAGCGGTGTGAGGAGGGCAGAGCGGTGTGAGGGGGGCAGAGCGGTGTGAGGAGGGCAGAGCGGTGTGAGGGGGGCAGAGCGGTGTGAGGGGGGCAGAGCGGTGTGAGGAGGGCAGAGCGGTGTGAGGGGGCAGAGCGGTGTGAGGAGGGCAGAGCGGTGTGAGGAGGGCAGAGCGGTGTGAGGAGGGCAGAGCGGTGTGAGGGGGCAGAGCGGTGTGAGGAGGGCAGAGCGGTGTGAGGGGGGCAGAGCGGTGTGAGGGGGGCAGAGCGGTGTGAGGAGGGCAGAGCGGTGTGAGGAGGCAGAGCGGTGTGAGGGGGCAGAGCGGTGTGAGGGGGGCAGAGCGGTGTGAGGGGGGCAGAGCGGTGTGAGGGGGGCAGAGCGGTGTGAGGGGGCAGAGCGGGGAGAGGGGGCAGAGCGGTGTGAGGGGGCAGAAGCGGTGTGAGGGGGGCAGAGCGGTGTGAGGGGGGCAGAGCGGTGAGAGGGGGCAGAGCGGTGTGAGGGGGCAGAGCGGTGTGAGGGGGCAGAGCGGTGTGAGGGGGGCAGAGCGGTGTGAGGGGGCAGAGCGGTGTGAGGAGGGCAGAGCGGGGAGAGGGGGCAGAGCGGTGTGAGGGGGGCAGAACGGTGTGAGGAGGGCAGAGCGGTGTGAGGAGGGCAGAGCGGTGTGAGGGGGCAGAGCGGTGTGAGGGGGGCAGAGCGGTGTGAGGGGGGCAGAGCGGTGTGAGGGGGGCAGAGCGGTGTGAGGGGGCAGAGCGGTGTGAGGGGGGCAGAGCGTGTGAGGAGGGCAGAGCGGTGTGAGGAGGGCAGAGCGGTGTGAGGAGGGCAGAGCGGTGTGAGGGGGGCAGAGCGGTGTGAGGGGGCAGAGCGGTGTGAGGGAGGCAGAGCGGTGTGAGGGGGGCAGAGCGGTGTGAGGAGGGCAGAGCGAGGAGGGCAGAGCGGGGTGAGGGGGCAGAGCGGTGTGAGGGGGGCAGAGCGGTGTGAGGGGGGCAGAGCGGTGTGAGGGGGGCAGAGCGGTGTGAGGGGGGCAGAGCGGTGTGAGGGGGGCAGAGCGGTGTGAGGGGGG
This sequence comes from Ascaphus truei, assembly GCF_040206685.1. NCBI lineage: Eukaryota > Metazoa > Chordata > Amphibia > Anura > Ascaphidae > Ascaphus > Ascaphus truei. The sequence continues at coordinate 19,537 of NW_027457132.1, read as the reverse complement.
CAGAGCGGTGTGAGTAGGGCAGAGCGGTGTGAGGATGGCAGAGCGGTGTGAGGGGGGCAGAGCAGTGTGAGGGGGCAGAGCGGTGTGAGGGAGGCAGAGCGGTGTGAGGGGGGCAGAGCGGTGTGAGGGGGGCAGAGCGGTGTGAGGGGGGCAGAGCGGTGTGAGGGGGGCAGAGCGGTGTGAGGAGGGCAGAGCGGTGTGAGGGGGGCAGAGCGGTGTGAGGAGGGCAGAGCGGTGTGAGGGGGGCAGAGCGGTGTGAGGAGGGCAGAGCGGTGTGAGGGGGGCAGAGCGGTGTGAGGAGGGCAGAGCGGTGTGAGGGGGGCAGAGCGGTGTGAGGGGGGCAGAGCGGTGTGAGGGGGCAGAGCGGTGTGAGGGGGCAGAGCGGTGTGAGGGGGGCAGAGCGGTGTGAGGGGGCAGAGCTGTGTGAGGGGGGCAGAGCGGTGTGAGGAGGGCAGAGCGGTGAGAGGAGGGCAGAGCGGTGTGAGGGGGGCAGAGCGGTGTGAGGGGGGCAGAGCGGTGTGAGGAGGGCAGAGCGGTGTGAGGAGGGCAGAGCGGTGTGAGGAGGGCAGAGCGGTGTGAGGAGGGCAGAGCGGTGTGAGGAGGGCAGAGCGGTGTGAGGAGGGCAGAGCGGTGTGAGGAGGGCAGAGCGGTGAGAGGAGGGCAGAGCGGTGTGAGGGGGCAGAGCGGTGTGAGGAGGGCAGAGCGGTGTGAGGAGGGCAGAGCGGGGAGAGGAGGGCAGAGCGGTGTGAGGGGGGCAGAGCGGTGTGAGGGGGGCAGAGCGGTGTGAGGAGGGCAGAGCGGTGTGAGGAGGGCAGAGCGGTGAGAGGAGGGCAGAGCGGGGAGAGGAGGGCAGAGCGGTGTGAGGAGGGCAGAGCGGTGTGAGGGGGGCAGAGCGGTGTGAGGAGGGCAGAGCGGTGTGAGGAGGGCAGAGCGGTGTGAGGAGGGCAGAGCGGTGTGAGGAGGGCAGAGCGGTGTGAGGGGGGCAGAGCAGTGTGAGGAGGGCAGAGCGGGGAGAGGAGGGCAGAGCGGTGTGAGGGGGACAGAGCGGTGTGAGGGGGCAGAGCGGTGTGAGGGGGGCAGAGCGGTGTGAGGAGGGCAGAGCGGTGTGAGGGGGGCAGAGCGGTGTGAGGAGGGCAGAGCGGTGTGAGGAGGGCAGAGCGGTGTGAGGAGGGCAGAGCGGTGTGAGGAGGGCAGAGAGGTGTGAGGAGGACAGAGCGGTGTGAGGAGGGCAGAGCGGTGTGAGGGGGGCAGAGCGGTGTGAGGGGGGCAGAGCGGTGTGAGGGGGGCAGAGCGGTGTGAGGGGGGCAGAGCGGTGTGAGGAGGGCAGAGCGGTGTGAGGGGGGCAGAGCGGTGTGAGGGGGGCAGAGCGGTGTGAGGGGGGCAGAGCTGTGTGAGGAGGGCAGAGCGGTGTGAGGGGGGCAGAGCGGTGTGAGGGGGGCAGAGCGGTGTGAGGAGGGCAGAGCGGTGTGAGGAGGGCAGAGCGGTGTGAGAGGGGCAGAGCGGTGTGAGGGGGGCAGAGCGGTGTGAGAAGGGCAGAGCGGTGTGAGGAGGCAGAGCGGTGTGAGGAGGGCAGAGCGGTGTGAGGGGGGCAGAGCGGTGTGAGGGGGGCAGAGCGGTGTGAGGGGGGCAGAGCGGTGTGAGGGGGGCAGAGCGGTGTGAGGGGGGCAGAGCGGTGTGAGGGGGCAGAGCGGTGTGAGGGGGGCAGAGCGGTGTGAGGGGGCAGAGCGGTGTGAGGGGGGCAGAGCGGTGTGAGGGGGGCAGAGCGGTGTGAGGGGGACAGAGCGGTGTGAGGAGGGCAGAGCGGTGTGAGGGGGGCAGAGCGGTGTGAGGGGGCAGAGCGGTGTGAGGGGGGCAGAGCGGTGAGAGGAGGGCAGAGCGGTGTGAGGAGGGCAGAGCGGTGTGAGGAGGGCAGAGCGGTGTGAGGGGGGCAGAGCGGTGTGAGGGGGCAGAGCGGGGAGAGGAGGGCAGAGCGGTGTGAGGAGGGCAGAGCGGTGTGAGGATGGCAGAGCGGTGTGAGGAGGCAGAGCGGTGTGAGGGGGGCAGAGCGGTGTGAGGAGGGCAGAGCGGTGTGAGGAGGGCAGAGCGGTGTGAGGGGGCAGAGCGGTGTGAGGGGGCAGAGCGGTGTGAGGGGGCAGAGCGGTGTGAGGGGGGCAGAGCGGTGTGAGGGGGGCAGAGCGGTGTGAGGGGGGCAGAGCGGTGTGAGGGGGCAGAGCGGTGTGAGGGGGGCAGAGCGGTGTGAGGGGGGCAGAGCGGTGTGAGGGGGGCAGAGCGGTGTGAGGAGGGCAGAGCGGTGTGAGGGGGGCAGAGCGGTGTGAGGGGGGCAGAGCGGTGTGAGGGGGCAGAGCGGGGAGAGGAGGGCAGAGCGGTGTGAGGGGGGCAGAGCGGTGTGAGGAGGGCAGAGCGGTGTGAGGGGGCAGAGCGGTGTGAGGAGGGCAAGAGCGGTGTGAGGAGGGCAGAGCGGTGTGAGGAGGGCAGAGCGGTGTGAGGGGGCAGAGCGGTGTGAGGGGGGCAGAGCGGTGTGAGGAGGGCAGAGCGGTGTGAGGGGGGCAGAGCGGTGTGAGGGGGGCAGAGCGGTGTGAGGGGGGCAGAGCGGTGTGAGGGGGGCAGAGCGGTGTGAGGGGGCAGAGCGGTGTGAGGAGGGCAGAGCAGGTGTGAGGGGGGCAGAGCGGTGTGAGGAGGGCAGAGCGGTGTGAGGAGGGCAGAGCGGTGTGAGGAGGGCAGAGCGGTGTGAGGGGGGCAGAGCGGTGTGAGGGGGCAGAGCGGTGTGAGGAGGGCAGAGTGGGGAGAGGAGGGCAGAGCGGTGTGAGGAGGGCAGAGCGGTGTGAGGGGGGCAGAGCGGTGTGAGGAGGGCAGAGCGGTGTGAGGGGGCAGAGCGGTGTGAGGAGGGCAGAGCGGGGAGAGGAGGGCAGAGCGGTGTGAGGAGGGCAGAGCGGTGTGAGGAGGGCAGAGCGGTGTGAGGAGGGCAGAGCGGTGTGAGGGAGGCAGAGCGGTGTGAGGAGGGCAGAGCGGTGTGAGGAGGCAGAGCGGTGTGAAGGGGGGCAGAGCGGTGTGAGGGGGGCAGAGCGGTGTGAGGAGGGCAGAGCGGTGTGAGGAGGGCAGAGCGGTGTGAGGAGGGCAGAGCGGTGTGAGGAGGGCAGAGCGGGGAGAGGAGGGCAGAGCGGTGTGAGGGGGGCAGAGCGGTGTGAGGAGGGCAGAGCGGTGTGAGGAGGGCAGAGCGGTGTGAGGGGGGCAGAGCGGTGTGAGGGGGGCAGAGCGGTGTGAGGAGGGCAGAGCGGTGTGAGGGGGCAGAGCGGTGTGAGGGGGCAGAGCGGTGTGAGGGGGGCAGAGCGGTGTGAGGAGGGCAGAGCAGTGTGAGGGGGGCAGAGCGGTGTGAGGGGGGCAGAGCGGTGTGAGGAGGGCAGAGTGGGGAGAGGAGGGCAGAGCGGTGTGAGGGGGGCAGAGCGGTGTGAGGGGGCAGAGCGGTGTGAGGAGGCAGAGCGGTGTGAGGAGGCAGAGCGGTGTGAGGGGGCAGAGCGGTGTGAGGGAGGCAGAGCGGTGTGAGGGGGGCAGAGCGGTGTGAGGAGGGCAGAGCGGTGTGAGGAGGGCAGAGCGGGGAGAGGAGGGCAGAGCGGTGTGAGGGGGGCAGAGCGGTGTGAGGAGGGCAGAGCGGTGTGAGGGGGCAGAGCGGTGTGAGGGGGGCAGAGCGGTGTGAGGGGGGCAGAGCGGTGTGAGGGGGGCAGAACGGTGTGAGGGGGGCAGAGCGGGGAGAGGAGGGCAGAGCGGTGTGAGGAGGGCAGAGCGGTGTGAGGAGGCAGAGCGGTGTGAGGAGGGCAGAGCGGTGTGAGGAGGGCAGAGCGGTGTGAAGGGGGCAGAGCGGTGTGAGGGGGGCAGAGCGGTGTGAGGAGGGCAGAGCGGTGTGAGGGGGGCAGAGCGGTGTGAGGGGGGCAGAGCGTGTGAGGAGGGCAGAGCGGGAGAGGAGGGCAGAGCGGTGTGAGGAGGGCAGAGCGGTGTGAGGGGGGCAGAGCGGTGTGAGGAGGGCAGAGCGGTGTGAGGAGGGGCAGAGCGGTGTGAGGGGGGCAGAGCGGTGTGAGGGGGCAGAGCGGTGTGAGGGGGGCAGAGCGGTGTGAGGGGGGCAGAGCGGTGTGAGGAGGGCAGAGCGGTGTGAGGAGGGCAGAGCGGTGTGAGGAGGGCAGAGCGGTGTGAGGAGGGCAGAGCGGTGTGAGGGGGGCAGAGCGGTGTGAGGAGGGCAGAGCGGTGTGAGGGGGGCAGAGCGGTGTGAGGGGGGCAGAGCGGTGTGAGGAGGGCAGAGCGGTGTGAGGAGGGCAGAGCGGTGTGAGGGGGCAGAGCGGTGTGAGGGGCAGAGCTGTGTGAGGGGCAGAGCGGTGTGAGGGGGGCAGAGCGGTGTGAGGAGGGCAGAGCGGTGTGAGGGGGCAGAGCGGTGTGAGGAGGGCAGAGCGGTGTGAGGAGGGCAGAGCGGTGTGAGGGGGGCAGAGCGGTGTGAGGAGGGCAGAGCGGTGTGAGGAGGGCAGAGCGGTGTGAGGGGGCAGAGCGGTGTGAGGAGGGGCAGAGCGGTGTGAGGAGGGGCAGAGCGGTGTGAGGGGGGCAGAGCGGTGTGAGGGGGGCAGAGCGGTGTGAGGGGGACAGAGCGGTGTGAGGGGGGCAGAGCGGTGTGAGGAGGGCAGAGCGGTGTGAGGAGGGCAGAGCGGTGTGAGGGGGGCAGAGCGGTGTGAGGAGGGCAGAGCGGTGTGAGGGGGGCAGAGCGAGTGTGAGGGGGGCAGAGCGGTGTGAGGAGGGCAGAGCGGTGTGAGGGGGGCAGAGCGGTGTGAGGGGGCAGAGCGGTGTGAGGAGGGCAGAGCGGTGTGAGGAGGGCAGAGCGGTGTGAGGAGGGCAGAGCGGTGTGAGGAGGGGCAGAGCGGTGTGAGGGGGCAGAGCGGTGTGAGGGGGGCAGAGCGGTGTGAGGAGGCAGAGCGGTGTGAGGAGGGCAGAGCGGTGTGAGGAGGGCAGAGCGGTGTGAGGAGGGCAGAGCGGTGTGAGGGGGCAGAGCGGTGTGAGGGGGGCAGAGCGGTGTGAGGAGGGCAGAGCGGTGTGAGGGGGGCAGAGCGGTGTGAGGAGGGCAGAGCGGTGTGAGGGGGGCAGAGCGGTGTGAGGGGGGCAGAGCGGTGTGAGGAGGGCAGAGCGGTGTGAGGAGGGCAGAGCGGTGTGAGGAGGGCAGAGCGGTGTGAGGGGGGCAGAGCGGTGTGAGGAGGGCAGAGCTGTGTGAGGGGGCAGAGCGGTGTGAGGGGGGCAGAGCGGTGTGAGGAGGGCAGAGCGGTGTGAGGGGGGGCAGAGCGGTGTGAGGGGGGCAGAGCGGTGTGAGGAGGGCAGAGCGGTGTGAGGAGGGCAGAGCGGTGTGAGGAGGGCAGAGCGGTGTGAGGAGGGCAGAGCTGTGAGAGGAGGGGCAGAGCGGTGTGAGGAGGGCAGAGCGGGGAGAGGAGGGCAGAGCGGTGTGAGGGGGGCAGAGCGGTGTGAGGAGGGCAGAGCTGTGTGAGGGGGGCAGAGCGGTGTGAGGAGGGCAGAGCGGTGTGAGGGGGCAGAGCGGTGTGAGGGGGGCAGAGCGGTGTGAGGAGGGCAGAGCGGTGTGAGGGGGGCAGAGCGGTGTGAGGGGGGCAGAGCGGTGTGAGGAGGGCAGAGCTGTGTGAGGGGGCAGAGCGGTGTGAGGAGGGCAGAGCGGTGTGAGGGGGGCAGAGCGGTGTGAGGGGGGCAGAGCGGTGTGAGGGGGCAGAGCGGTGTGAGGGGGACAGAGCGGTGTGAGGGGGGCAGAGCAGTGTGAGGAGGGCAGAGCGGGGAGAGGAGGGCAGAGCGGTGTGAGGAGGGCAGAGCGGTGTGAGGGGGGCAGAGCGGTGTGAGGAGGGCAGAGCGGTGTGAGGAGGGCAGAGCGGTGTGAGGGGGCAGAGCGGTGTGAGGGGGGCAGAGCGGTGTGAGGAGGGCAGAGCGGTGTGAGGGGGGCAGAGCGGTGTGAGGAGGGCAGAGCGGGGAGAGGAGGGCAGAGCGGTGTGAGGAGGGCAGAGCGGTGTGAGGAGGGGCAGAGCGGTGTGAGGGGGGCAGAGCGGTGTGAGGAGGGCAGAGCGGTGTGAGGAGGGCAGAGCGGTGTGAGGAGGGCAGAGCGGGGAGAGGAGGGCAGAGCGGTGTGAGGGGGGCAGAGCGGTGTGAGGGGGGCAGAGCGGTGTGAGGAGGGCAGAGCGGTGTGAGGGGGGCAGAGCGGTGTGAGGAGGGCAGAGCGGTGTGAGGAGGGCAGAGCGGTGTGAGGAGGGCAGAGCGGTGTGAGGGGGGCAGAGCGGTGTGAGGGGGGCAGAGCGGTGTGAGGGGGCAGAGCGGTGTGAGGAGGGCAGAGCGGGGAGAGGAGGGCAGAGCGGTGTGAGGGGGGCAGAGCGGTGTGAGGAGGGCAGAGCGGTGTGAGGAGGGCAGAGCGGTGTGAGGGGGGCAGAGCGGTGTGAGGGGGGCAGAGCGGTGTGAGGGGGCAGAGCGGTGTGAGGAGGGCAGAGCGGTGTGAGGAGGGCAGAGCTGTGTGAGGGGGCAGAGCGGTGTGAGGGGGGCAGAGCGGTGAGGGGGGCAGAGCGGTGTGAGGGGGGCAGAGCGGTGTGAGGGGGGCAGAGCGGTGTGAGGGGGGCAGAGCGGTGTGAGGGGGGCAGAGCGGTGTGAGGGGGGCAGAGCGGTGTGAGGGGGGCAGAGCGGTGTGAGGAGGGCAGAGCGGTGTGAGGAGGGCAGAGCGGTGTGAGGGGGGCAGAGCGGTGTGAGGGGGGCAGAGCGGTGTGAGGGGGGCAGAGCGGTGTGAGGGGGGCAGAGCGGTGTGAGGGGGGCAGAGCGGTGTGAGGGGGGCAGAGCGGTGTGAGGAGGGCAGAGCGGTGTGAGGGGGGCAGAGCGGTGTGAGGAGGGCAGAGCGGTGTGAGGGGGGCAGAGCGGTGTGAGGAGGGCAGAGCGGTGTGAGGGGGGCAGAGCGGTGTGAGGGGGGCAGAGCGGTGTGAGGAGGGCAGAGCTGTGTGAGGGGGCAGAGCGGTGTGAGGGGGGCAGAGCGGTGTGAGGGGGGCAGAGCAGTGTGAGGGGGGCAGAGCGGTGTGAGGAGGGCAGAGCGGTGTGAGGGGGGCAGAGCGGTGTGAGGGGGACAGAGCGGTGTGAGGGGGGCAGAGCGGTGTGAGGGGGCAGAGCGGTGTGAGGGGGGCAGAGCGGTGTGAGGGGGGCAGAGCGGTGTGAGGAGGGCAGAGCGGTGTGAGGGGGCAGAGCGGTGTGAGGGGGGCAGAGCGGTGTGAGGAGGGCAGAGCGGTGTGAGGGGGGCAGAGCGGGGAGAGGAGGGCAGAGCGGTGTGAGGGGGCAGAGCGGTGTGAGGGGGCAGAGCGGTGTGAGGGGGCAGAGCGGTGTGAGGGGGGCAGAGCGGTGTGAGGGGGGCAGAGCGGTGTGAGGAGGGCAGAGCGGTGTGAGGAGGGCAGAGCGGTGTGAGGGGGCAGAGCGGTGTGAGGGGGCAGAGCGGTGTGAGGGGGCAGAGCGGTGTGAGGAGGGCAGAGCGGTGTGAGGAGGGCAGAGCGGGGAGAGGAGGGCAGAGCGGGGAGAGGAGGGCAGAGCAGTGTGAGGGGGGCAGAGCGGTGTGAGGGGGCAGAGCGGTGTGAGGAGGGCAGAGCAGTGTGAGGGGGGCAGAGCGGTGTGAGGAGGGCAGAGCGGTGTGAGGAGGGCAGAGCGGTGTGAGGGGGGCAGAGCGGTGTGAGGATGGCAGAGCGGTGTGAGGGGGGCAGAGCGGTGTGAGGGGGGCAGAGCGGTGTGAGGGGGGCAGAGCGGTGTGAGGGGGCAGAGCGGTGTGAGGGGGGCAGAGCGGTGTGAGGAGGGCAGAGCGGGGAGAGGAGGGCAGAGCAGTGTGAGGGGGGCAGAGCGGGGAGAGGGGGGCAGAGCGGGGAGAGGAGGGCAGAGCGGTGTGAGGGGGGCAGAGCGGTGTGAGGAGGGCAGAGCGGTGTGAGGAGGGCAGAGCGGTGTGAGGAGGGCAGAGCGGTGTGAGGGGGGCAGAGCGGGGAGAGGAGGGCAGAGCGGTGTGAGGGGGGCAGAGCGGTGTGAGGGGGGCAGAGCGGTGTGAGGAGGGCAGAGCGGTGTGAGGAGGGCAGAGCGGTGTGAGGGGGGCAGAGCGGTGTGAGGGGGGCAGAGCGGTGTGAGGGGGGCAGAGCGGTGTGAGGGGGGCAGAGCGGTGTGAGGGGGCAGAGCGGTGTGAGGGGGGCAGAGCGGTGTGAGGGGGGCAGAGCGGTGTGAGGGGGCAGAGCGGTGTGAGGGGGGCAGAGCGGTGTGAGGGGGGCAGAGCGGTGTGAGGAGGGCAGAGCGGTGTGAGGGGGGCAGAGCGGTGTGAGGGGGGCAGAGCGGTGTGAGGGGGGCAGAGCGGTGTGAGGAGGGCAGAGCGGTGTGAGGGGGGCAGAGCGGTGTGAGGAGGGCAGAGCGGTGTGAGGAGGGCAGAGCGGTGTGAGGGGGGCAGAGCGGTGTGAGGAGGGCAGAGCGGTGTGAGGAGGGCAGAGCGGTGTGAGGAGGGCAGAGCGGTGTGAGGAGGGCAGAGCGGTGTGAGGGGGGCAGAGCGGTGTGAGGAGGGCAGAGCGGTGTGAGGAGGGCAGAGCGGTGTGAGGGGGACAGAGCGGTGTGAGGGGGCAGAGCGGTGTGAGGGGGGCAGAGCGGTGAGAGGAGGGCAGAGCGGTGTGAGGGGGGCAGAGCGGTGTGAGGGGGGCAGAGCGGTGTGAGGGGGCAGAGCGGTGTGAGGAGGGCAGAGCGGTGTGAGGAGGGCAGAGCGGTGTGAGGAGGGCAGAGCGGTGTGAGGGGGGCAGAGCGGTGTGAGGAGGGCAGAGCGGTGTGAGGGGGGCAGAGCGGTGTGAGGAGGGCAGAGCGGTGTGAGGGGGGCAGAGCTGTGTGAGGAGGGCAGAGCGGTGTGAGGGGGGCAGAGCGGTGTGAGGGGGGCAGAGCGGTGTGAGGAGGGCAGAGCGGTGTGAGGGGGGCAGAGCGGTGTGAGGATGGCAGAGCGGTGTGAGGGGGGCAGAGCGGTGTGAGGGGGGCAGAGCGGTGTGAGGGGGGCAGAGCGGTGTGAGGGGGGCAGAGCGGTGTGAGGGGGGCAGAGCGGTGTGAGGAGGGCAGAGCGGGGAGAGGAGGGCAGAGCAGTGTGAGGGGGGCAGAGCGGGGAGAGGGGGGCAGAGCGGGGAGAGGAGGGCAGAGCGGTGTGAGGGGGCAGAGCGGTGTGAGGGGGGCAGAGCGGTGTGAGGGGGGCAGAGCGGTGTGAGGGGGGCAGAGCGGTGTGAGGAGGGCAGAGCGGTGTGAGGAGGGCAGAGCGGTGTGAGGGGGGCAGAGCGGTGAGAGGAGGGCAGAGCGGTGTGAGGGGGGCAGAGCGGTGTGAGGGGGCAGAGCGGTGTGAGGAGGGCAGAGCGGTGTGAGGAGGGCAGAGCGGTGTGAGGGGGGCAGAGCGGTGTGAGGGGGGCAGAGCGGTGTGAGGGGGGCAGAGCGGTGTGAGGAGGGCAGAGCGGTGTGAGGAGGGCAGAGCGGTGTGAGGAGGCAGAGCGGTGTGAGGGGGGCAGAGCGGTGTGAGGAGGGCAGAGCGGTGTGAGGAGGGCAGAGCGGTGTGAGGGGGGCAGAGCGGTGTGAGGAGGGCAGAGCGGGGAGAGGAGGGCAGAGCGGTGTGAGGGGGACAGAGCGGTGTGAGGGGGCAGAGCGGTGTGAGGGGGGCAGAGCGGTGAGAGGAGGGCAGAGCGGTGTGAGGGGGGCAGGGCGGTGTGAGGGGGCAGAGCGGTGTGAGGGGGGCAGAGCGGTGTGAGGAGGGCAGAGCGGTGTGAGGGGGGCAGAGCGGTGTGAGGAGGGCAGAGCGGTGTGAGGGGGGCAGAGCGGTGTGAGGGGGGCAGAGCGGTGAGTGGAGGGCAGAGCGGTGTGAGGGGGGCAGAGCGGTGTGAGGGGGCAGAGCGGTGTGAGGGGGGCAGAGCGGTGTGAGGAGGGCAGAGCGGTGAGAGGAGGGCAGAGCGGTGTGAGGGGGGCAGAGCTGTGTGAGGAGGGCAGAGCGGTGTGAGGGGGGCAGAGCGGTGTGAGGGGGGCAGAGCGGTGTGAGGAGGGCAGAGCGGTGTGAGGAGGGCAGAGCGGTGTGAGGGGGCAGAGCGGTGTGAGGGGGGCAGAGCGGTGTGAGGAGGGCAGAGCGGTGTGAGGAGGCAGAGCGGTGTGAGGAGGGCAGAGCGGTGTGAGGGGGGCAGAGCGGTGTGAGGGGGGCAGAGCGGTGTGAGGAGGGCAGAGCGGTGTGAGGGGGGCAGAGCGGTGTGAGGAGGGCAGAGCGGTGTGAGGAGGGCAGAGCGGTGTGAGGGGGGCAGAGCGGTGTGAGGAGGGCAGAGCGGTGTGAGGAGGGCAGAGCGGTGTGAGGGGGGCAGAGCGGTGTGAGGAGGGCAGAGCGGTGTGAGGGGGGCAGAGCGGTGTGAGGAGGGCAGAGCGGTGTGAGGGGGGCAGAGCGGTGTGAGGAGGGCAGAGCTGTGTGAGGGGGCAGAGCGGTGTGAGGGGGGCAGAGCGGTGTGAGGGGGGCAGAGCGGTGTGAGGGGGGCAGAGCGGTGTGAGGGGGCAGAGCGGTGTGAGGGGGGCAGAGCGGTGTGAGGGGGGCAGAGCGGTGAGAGGAGGGCAGAGCGGTGTGAGGAGGGCAGAGCGGTGTGAGGAGGGCAGAGCGGTGTGAGGGGGGCAGAGCGGTGTGAGGGGGCAGAGCGGGGTGAGGAGGGCAGAGCGGTGTGAGGAGGGCAGAGCGGTGTGAGGATGGCAGAGCGGTGTGAGGAGGCAGAGCGGTGTGAGGGGGGCAGAGCGGTGTGAGGAGGGCAGAGCGGTGTGAGGAGGGCAGAGCGGTGTGAGGGGGCAGAGCGGTGTGAGGGGCAGAGCGGTGTGAGGGGGCAGAGCGGTGTGAGGGGGGCAGAGCGGTGTGAGGGGGGCAGAGCGGTGTGAGGGGGGCAGAGCGGTGTGAGGGGGCAGAGCGGTGTGAGGGGGGCAGAGCGGTGTGAGGGGGGCAGAGCGGTGTGAGGGGGGCAGAGCGGTGTGAGGAGGGCAGAGCGGTGTGAGGGGGGCAGAGCGGTGTGAGGGGGGCAGAGCGGTGTGAGGGGGCAGAGCGGGGAGAGGAGGGCAGAGCGGTGTGAGGGGGGCAGAGCGGTGTGAGGAGGGCAGAGCGGTGTGAGGGGGGCAGAGCGGTGTGAGGAGGGCAGAGCGGTGTGAGGAGGGCAGAGCGGTGTGAGGAGGGCAGAGCGGTGTGAGGGGGGCAGAGCGGTGTGAGGGGGGCAGAGCGGTGTGAGGAGGGCAGAGCGGTGTGAGGGGGGCAGAGCGGTGTGAGGGGGCAGAGCGGTGTGAGGGGGGCAGAGCGGTGTGAGGAGGGCAGAGCGGTGTGAGGGGGGCAGAGCGGTGTGAGGAGGGCAGAGCGGTGTGAGGGGGGCAGAGCGGTGTGAGGGGGGCAGAGCGGTGTGAGGGGGGCAGAGCGGTGTGAGGGGGCAGAGCGGTGTGAGGAGGGCAGAGCAGTGTGAGGGGGGCAGAGCGGTGTGAGGAGGGCATGGCGGTGTGAGGAGGGCAGAGCGGTGTGAGGAGGGCAGAGCGGTGTGAGGGAGGCAGAGCGGTGTGAGGAGGGCAGAGCGGTGTGAGGAGGGCAGAGCGGTGTGAAGGGGGCAGAGCGGTGTGAGGGGGCAGAGCGGTGTGAGGAGGGCAGAGCGGTGTGAGGAGGGCAGAGCGGTGTGAGGAGGGCAGAGCGGTGTGAGGAGGGCAGAGCGGGGAGAGGAGGGCAGAGCGGTGTGAGGGGGGCAGAGCGGTGTGAGGAGGGCAGAGCGGTGTGAGGAGGGCAGAGCGGTGTGAGGGGGGCAGAGCGGTGTGAGGGGGGCAGAGCGGTGTGAGGAGGGCAGAGCGGTGTGAGGGGGGCAGAGCGGTGTGAGGGGGCAGAGCGGTGTGAGGGGGGCAGAGCGGTGTGAGGAGGGCAGAGCAGTGTGAGGGGGGCAGAGCGGTGTGAGGGGGGCACAGCGGTGTGAGGGAGGCAGAGCGGTGTGAGGAGGGCAGAGCGGTGTGAGGAGGGCAGAGCGGTGTGAGGGGGGCAGAGCGGTGTGAGGGGGGCAGAGCGGTGTGAGGGGGGCAGAGCGGTGTGAGGGGGGCAGAGCGGTGTGAGGAGGGCAGAGCGGTGTGAGGAGGGCAGAGCGGTGTGAGGAGGGCAGAGCGGTGTGAGGAGGGCAGAGCGGTGTGAAGGGGGCAGAGCGGTGTGAGGGGGGCAGAGCGGTGTGAGGAGGGCAGAGCGGTGTGAGGGGGGCAGAGCGGTGTGAGGAGGGCAGAGCGGTGTGAGGGGGGCAGAGCGGGGAGAGGAGGGCAGAGCGGTGTGAGGGGGGCAGAGCGGTGTGAGGAGGGCAGAGCGGTGTGAGGAGGGCAGAGCGGGGAGAGGAGGGCAGAGCGGTGTGAGGAGGGCAGAGCGGTGTGAAGGGGGCAGAGCGGTGTGAGGGGGGCAGAGCGGTGTGAGGAGGGCAGAGCGGTGTGAGGGGGGCAGAGCGGTGTGAGGAGGGCAGAGCGGTGTGAGGGGGGCAGAGCGGGGAGAGGAGGGCAGAGCGGTGTGAGGATGGCAGAGCGGTGTGAGGAGGGCAGAGCGGTGTGAGGGGGGCAGAGCGGTGTGAGGAGGGCAGAGCGGGGAGAGGAGGGCAGAGCGGTGTGAGGGGGGCAGAGCGGTGTGAGGGGGGCAGAGCGGTGTGAGGGGGGCAGAGCGGTGTGAGGAGGGCAGAGCGGTGTGAGGGAGGCAGAGCGGGGAGAGGAGGGCAGAGCGGTGTGAGGGGGGCAGAGCGGTGTGAGGAGGGCAGAGCGGTGTGAGGAGGGCAGAGCGGTGTGAGGAGGGCAGAGCGGTGTGAGGGGGGCAGAGCGGTGTGAGGATGGCAGAGCGGTGTGAGGGAGGCAGAGCGGTGTGAGGAGGGCAGAGCGGTGTGAGGAGGGCAGAGCGGTGTGAGGGGGGCAGAGCGGTGTGAGGGGGGCAGAGCGGTGTGAGGAGGGCAGAGCGGTGTGAGGAGGGCAGAGCGGTGTGAGGGGGGCAGAGCGGTGTGAGGAGGGCAGAGCGGTGTGAGGAGGGCAGAGCGGGGAGAGGAGGGCAGAGCGGTGTGAGGAGGGCAGAGCGGTGTGAGGAGGGCAGAGCGGTGTGAGGGGGGCATAGCGGTGTGAGGGGGGCAGAGCGGTGTGAGGGGGCAGAGCGGTGTGAGGAGGGCAGAGCGGTGTGAGGGGGGCAGAGCGGTGTGAGGGGGCAGAGCGGTGTGAGGGGGGCAGAGCGGTGTGAGGGGGCAGAGCGGTGTGAGGAGGGCAGAGCGGTGTGAGGAGGGCAGAGCGGTGTGAGGGGGGCAGAGCGGTGTGAGGGGGCAGAGCGGTGTGAGGAGGCAGAGCGGTGTGAGGAGGGCAGAGCGGTGTGAGGAGGGCAGAGCGGTGTGAGGAGGGCAGAGCGGTGTGAGGAGGGCAGAGCGGTGTGAGGAGGGCAGAGCGGTGTGAGGGGGGCAGAGCGGTGTGAGGAGGGCAGAGCGGTGTGAGGAGGGCAGAGCGGTGTGAGGAGGGCAGAGCGGTGTAAGGGGGCAGAGCGGTGTGAGGAGGGCAGAGCGGTGTGAGGAGGGCAGAGCGGTGTGAGGAGGGCAGAGCGGTGTGAGGAGGGCAGAGCGGTGTGAGGAGGGCAGAGCGGTGTGAGGAGGGCAGAGCGGTGTGAGGGGGGCAGAGCGGTGTGAGGAGGGCAGAGCGGTGTGAGGAGGGCAGAGCGGTGTGAGGAGGGCAGAGCGGTGTGAGGGGGGCAGAGCGGTGTGAGGAGGGCAGAGCGGTGTGAGGAGGGCAGAGCGGTGTGAGGAGGGCAGAGCGGTGTGAGGGGGGCAGAGCGGTGTGAGGGGGGCAGAGCGGTGTGAGGGGGCAGAGCGGTGTGAGGAGGGCAGAGCGGTGTGAGGAGGGCAGAGCGGTGTGAGGAGGGCAGAGCGGTGTGAGGGGGGCAGAGCGGTGTGTGGAGGGCAGAGCGGTGTGAGGGGGGCAGAGCGGTGTGAGGAGGGCAGAGCGGTGTGAGGGGGGCAGAGCGGTGTGAGGAGGGCAGAGCGGTGTGAGGGGGGCAGAGCGGTGTGAGGAGGGCAGAGCGGTGTGAGGAGGGCAGAGCGGTGTGAGGGGGGCAGAGCGGGGAGAGGAGGGCAGAGCGGTGTGAGTGGGGCAGAGCGGTGTGAGGGGGGCAGAGCGGTGTGAGGGGGGCAGAGCGGGGAGAGGAGGGCAGAGCGGTGTGAGGGGGGCAGAGCGGTGTGAGGGGGCAGAGCGGTGAGAGGAGGGCAGAGCGGTGTGAGGGGGGCAGAGCTGTGTGAGGAGGGCAGAGCGGGGAGAGGAGGGCAGAGCGGTGTGAGGAGGGCAGAGCGGTGTGAGGAGGGCAGAGCGGTGTGAGGATGGCAGAGCGGTGTGAGGGGGGCAGAGCGGTGTGAGGAGGGCAGAGCGGTGTGAGGAGGGCAGAGCGGTGTGAGGGGGGCAAAGCGGTGTGAGGAGGGCAGAGCGGTGTGAGGGGGGCAGAGCGGTGTGAGGAGGGCAGAGCGGTGTGAGGAGGGCAGAGCGGTGTGAGGAGGGCAGAGCGGTGTGAGGGGGGCAGAGCGGTGTGAGGGGGACAGAGCTGTGTGAGGAGGGCAGAGCGGTGTGAGGAGGGCAGAGCGGTGTGAGGAGGGCAGAGCGGTGTGAGGAGGGCAGAGCGGTGTGAGGGGGGCAGAGCGGTGTGAGGGGGGCAGAGCGGTGTGAGGGGGGCAGAGCGGTGTGAGGGGGACAGAGCGGTGTGAGGAGGGCAGAGCGGTGTGAGGAGGGCAGAGCGGTGAGAGGAGGGCAGAGCGGTGTGAGGGGGGCAGAGCTGTGTGAGGAGGGCAGAGCGGTGTGAGGGGGCAGAGCGGTGTGAGGGGGGCAGAGCGGTGTGAGGAGGGCAGAGCGGTGTGAGGAGGGCAGAGCGGTGTGAGGGGGGCAGAGCGGTGTGAGGGGGGCAGAGCGGTGTGAGATGGGCAGAGCGGTGTGAGGGGGCAGAGCGGTGTGAGGAGGGCAGAGCGGTGTGAGGGGGGCAGAGCGGTGTGAGGGGGGCAGAGCGGTGTGAGGAGGGCAGAGCGGTGTGAGGGGGGCAGAGCGGTGTGAGGGGGGCAGAGCGGTGTGAGGAGGGCAGAGCGGTGTGAGGAGGGCAGAGCGGTGTGAGGGGGGCAGAGCGGGGAGAGGATGGCAGAGCGGTGTGAGGAGGGCAGAGCGGGGAGAGGAGGGCAGAGCGGTGTGAGGAGGGCAGAGCGGTGTGAGGAGGGCAGAGCGGTGAGAGGAGGGCAGAGCGGTGTGAGGAGGGCAGAGCGGTGTGAGGGGGGCAGAGCGGTGTGAGGGGGGCAGAGCGGTGTGAGGAGGGCAGAGCGGTGTGAGGGGGGCAGAGCGGTGTCAGGGGGGCAGAGCGGTGTGAGGAGGGCAGAGCGGTGTGAGGGGGGCAGAGCGGTGTGAGGGGGGCAGAGCGGTGTGAGGAGGGCAGAGCGGTGTGAGGGGGGCAGAGCGGTGTGAGGAGGGCAGAGCGGTGTGAGGAGGGCAGAGCGGTGTGAGGGGGCAGAGCGGTGTGAGGGGGACAGAGCGGTGTGAGGAGGGCAGAGCGGTGTGAGGGGGGCAGAGCGGTGTGAGGAGGGCAGAGCGGTGAGAGGAGGGCAGAGCGGTGTGAGGGGGGCAGAGCGGTGAGAGGAGGGCAGAGCGGTGAGAGGAGGGCAGAGCGGTGTGAGGAGGGCAGAGCGGTGTGAGGGGGGCAGAGCGGTGTGAGGGGGGCAGAGCGGTGTGAGGGGGACAGAGCGGTGTGAGGAGGGCAGAGCGGTGTGAGGGGGGCAGAGCGGTGTGAGGAGGGCAGAGCGGTGAGAGGAGGGCAGAGCGGTGTGAGGGGGGCAGAGCGGTGTGAGGGGGGCAGAGCGGTGTGAGGGGGGCAGAGCGGTGTGAGGAGGGCAGAGCGGTGTGAGGGGGGCAGAGCGGTGTGAGCAGGGCAGAGCGGTGTGAGGGGGGCAGAGCTGTGTGAGGAGGGCAGAGCTGTGTGAGGAGGGCAGAGCGGTGTGAGGGGGGCAGAGCGGTGTGAGGAGGGCAGAGCGGTGTGAGGGGGGCAGAGCGGTGTGAGGAGGGCAGAGCGGTGTGAGGGGGGCAGAGCGGGGAGAGGAGGGCAGAGCGGTGTGAGGAGGGCAGAGCGGGGAGAGGAGGGTAGAGCGGTGTGAGGGGGGCAGAGCGGTGTGAGGGGGGCAGAGCGGTGTGAGGAGGGCAGAGCGGGGAGAGGAGGGCAGAGCGGTGTGAGGAGGGCAGAGCGGTGTGAGGGGGGCAGAGCGGTGTGAGGGGGGCAGAGCGGTGTGAGGGGGGCAGAGCGGTGTGAGGGGGGCAGAGCGGTGTGAGGAGGGCAGAGCGGTGTGAGGGGGGCAGAGCGGTGTGAGGGGGGCAGAGCGGTGTGAGGAGGGCAGAGCGGTGTGAGGAGGGCAGAGCAGTGTGAGGGGGGCAGAGCGGTGTGAGGAGGGCAGAGCGGTGTGAGGAGGGCAGAGCGGTGTGAGGGGGGCAGAGCGGTGTGAGGGGGGCAGAGCGGTGTGAGGAGGGCAGAGCGGTGTGAGGGGGGCAGAGCGGGGAGAGGAGGGCAGAGCGGTGTGAGGGGGGCAGAGCGGGGAGAGGAGGGCAGAGCGGTGTGAGGGGGGCAGAGCGGTGTGAGGGGGGCAGAGCGGTGTGAGGAGGGCAGAGCGGTGTGAGGGGGGCAGAGCGGTGTGAGGAGGGCAGAGCGGTGTGAGGGGGGCAGAGCGGTGTGAGGAGGGCAGAGCGGTGTGAGGGGGGCAGAGCGGTGTGAGGGGGGCAGAGCGGTGTGAGGAGGGCAGAGCGGTGTGAGGGGGGCAGAGCAGTGTGAGGGGGGCAGAGCGGTGTGAGGGGGGCAGAGCGGTGTGAGGAGGGCAGAGCGGTGTGAGGAGGGCAGAGCGGTGTGAGGAGGGCAGAGCGGTGTGAGGGGGACAGAGCGGTGTGAGGAGGGCAGAGCTGTGTGAGGGGGGCAGAGCGGTGTGAGGAGGGCAGAGCGGTGTGAGGGGGGCAGAGCGGTGTGAGGAGGGCAGAGCGGTGTGAGGGGGCAGAGCGGTGTGAGGAGGGCAGAGCGGTGTGAGGGGGCAGAGCGGTGTGAGGAGGGCAGAGCGGTGTGAGGGGGGCAGAGCGGTGTGAGGGGGGCAGAGCGGTGTGAGGGGGGCAGAGCGGTGTGAGGAGGGCAGAGCGGTGTGAGGGGGGCAGAGCGGTGTGAGGAGGGCAGAGCGGTGTGAGGGGGGCAGAGCGGTGTGAGGAGGGCAGAGCGGGGAGAGCAGGGCAGAGCGGTGTGAGAGGGGCAGAGCGGTGTGAGGAGGGCAGAGCGGTGTGAGGGGGCAGAGCGGTGTGAGGGGGGCAGAGCGGTGTGAGGGGGGCAGAGCGGTGTGAGGGGGGCAGAGCGGTGTGAGGGGGGCAGAGCGGTGTGAGGGGGGCAGAGCGGTGTGAGGGGGGCAGAGCGGTGTGAGGAGGGCAGAGCGGTGTGAGGGGGACAGAGCGGTGTGAGGGGGGCAGAGCGGTGTGAGGAGGGCAGAGCGGTGTGAGGAGGGCAGAGCGGGGAGAGGAGGGCAGAGCGGTGTGAGGAGGGCAGAGCGGTGTGAGGAGGGCAGAGCGGTGTGAGGGGGGCAGAGCGGTGAGAGGAGGGCAGAGCGGTGTGAGGGGGGCAGAGCGGTGTGAGGAGGGCAGAGCGGTGTGAGGGGGGCAGAGCGGTGTGAGGGGGGCAGAGCGGTGTGAGGGGGGCAGAGCGGTGTGAGGGGGGCAGAGCGGTGTGAGGAGGGCAGAGCGGTGTGAGGGGGGCAGAGCGGTGTGAGGAGGGCAGAGCGGTGTGAGGGGGGCAGAGCGGTGTGAGGAGGGCAGAGCGGTGTGAGGAGGGCAGAGCGGTGTGAGGGGGGCAGAGCGGTGTGAGGGGGGCAGAGCGGTGTGAGGGGGGCAGAGCGGTGTGAGGGGGGCAGAGCGGTGTGAGGAGGGCAGAGCGGTGTGAGGAGGGGCAGAGCGGTGTGAGGAGGGCAGAGCGGTGTGAGGAGGGCAGAGCGGTGTGAGGGGGCAGAGCGGTGTGAGGAGGGCAGAGCGGTGTGAGGGGGGCAGAGCGGTGTGAGGAGGGCAGAGCTGTGTGAGGGGGCAGAGCGGTGTGAGGGGGGCAGAGCGGTGTGAGGGGGCAGAGCGTGTGAGGGGGGCAGAGCGGTGTGAGGGGGCAGAGCGGTGTGAGGGGGCAGAGCGGTGTGAGGGGGACAGAGCGGTGTGAGGAGGCAGAGCGGTGTGAGGGGCAGAGCGGTGTGAGGGGGGCAGAGCGGTGTGAGGGGGGCAGAGCGGTGTGAGGAGGGCAGAGCGGTGTGAGGGGGCAGAGCGGTGTGAGGGGGCAGAGCGGTGTGAGGGGGCAGAGCGGTGTGAGGAGGGCAGAGCGGGGTGAGGAGGGCAGAGCGGTGTGAGGAGGGCAGAGCGGTGTGAGGAGGGCAGAGCGGTGTGAGGAGGGCAGAGCGGTGTGAGGAGGGCAGAGCGGTGTGAGGAGGGCAGAGCGGTGTGAGGGGGGCAGAGCGGTGTGAGGAGGGCAGAGCGGTGTGAGGAGGGCAGAGCGGTGTGAGGAGGGCAGAGCGGTGTGAGGGGGGCAGAGCGGTGTGAGGGGGGCAGAGCGGTGTGAGGAGGGCAGAGCGGTGTGAGGGGGCAGAGCGGTGTGAGGGGGGCAGAGCGGTGTGAGGAGGGCAGAGCGGTGTGAGGAGGGCAGAGCGGTGTGAGGAGGGCAGAGCGGTGTGAGGGGGCAGAGCGGTGTGAGGAGGGCAGAGCGGTGTGAGGGGGGCAGAGCGGTGTGAGGGGGGCAGAGCGGTGTGAGGAGGGGCAGAGCGGTGTGAGGAGGGCAGAGCGGTGTGAGGAGGGCAGAGCGGTGTGAGGGGGGCAGAGCGGTGTGAGGAGGGCAGAGCGGTGTGAGGGGGGCAGAGCGGTGTGAGGAGGGCAGAGCGGTGTGAGGAGGGCAGAGCGGTGTGAGGAGGGCAGAGCGGTGTGAGGGGGCAGAGCGGTGTGAGGAGGGCAGAGCGGTGTGAGGAGGGCAGAGCGGTGTGAGGAGGGCAGAGCGGTGTGAGGAGGGCAGAGCGGTGTGAGGAGGGCAGAGCGGTGTGAGGAGGGCAGAGCGGTGTGAGGAGGGCAGAGCGGTGTGAGGGGGCAGAGCGGTGTGAGGGGGGCAGAGCGGTGTGAGGAGGGCAGAGCGGTGTGAGGGGGCAGAGCGGTGTGAGGGGGGCAGAGCGGTGTGAGGAGGGCAGAGCGGTGTGAGGGGGGCAGAGCGGTGTGAGGGGGCAGAGCGGTGTGAGGGGGTTAGAGCGGTGTGAGGGGGCAGAGCGTGTGAGGGAGGCAGAGCGGTGTGAGGAGGGCAGAGCGGTGTGAGGGGGCAGAGCGGTGTGAGGAGGGCAGAGCGGTGAGAGGAGGGGCAGAGCGGTGTGAGGGGGGCAGAGCGGTGTGAGGAGGGCAGAGCGGTGTGAGGAGGGCAGAGCGGGGAGAGGAGGGCAGAGCGGTGTGAGGAGGGCAGAGCGTGTGAGGAGGGCAGAGCGGGGAGAGGAGGGCAGAG